>NW_025334390.1:300000-432828 GCF_014858855.1 Bufo gargarizans
ACTATGGCTCAATTTTCAAACGGATCCGTCCCCCATTGACTTTCAATGTAAAGTCTGGACGGATCCGTCTGAGGCTACTTTCACACTTAGAATTTTTTTTACAATATAATGCAGACGGATCCGTTCTGAACGCAAGTGTGAAAGTAGCCTGAAACAGAAGAAAATCCGCCTTCTGGAGCGGCCCAGTCAGAGTCCTGACCTCAACCCGATGGAGATGCTGTGGCAGGACCTCAAGAAAGCGATTCACACCAGACATCCCAAGAATATTGCTGAACTGAAACAGTTCTGTAAAGAGGAACGGTCAAGAATTACTCCTGACCGTTGTGCCCGTCTGATCTGCAACTACAGGGAATGTTTGGTGGAAGTTATTGCTGCCAAAGGAGGTTCAACCAGTTATTAAATCCAAGGGTTCACATACTTTTCCACCTGCACTGTGAATGTTTACATGTTGTGTTCAATAAAAACATGGTAACATTTAATTCTCTGTGTGTTATTAGGTTAAGCCGACTGTGATTGTCTATTGTTGTGACTTAGATGACGATCAGATCACATTTTATGACCAATTTGTGCAGAAATCCAGATCATTCCAAAGGGTTCACATACTTTTTCTTGCAACTGTATATTTGTAATAACGAATATTCATCATTTTTTTCCATCTGAATACACGATTCCTCCCGGCTTCTTGCTTGTGGGCCAATGACGTCATATGTTCAGATGGGTAAAAAATGTTGAATATTCGTAAAAGCTAATATATAGCACTATATTCTACATTGCTATATATTCGTTTTTGACCCACGCCTGTATTGAGTGCGCAATATTCGCATATTACGCAATCATTACCTTGCCGATTTCCGCGTAAAAAAAAAGAATGTAGAATATAACGACTAGACGAATTTGCGAATATATGACGAATATTCTACAAAATATTTGCGAAATATCACGAATTCGAATATGACCCCTGCCGCTCATCACTATACATCATCTAGGACAGTGATGGGGACCGAGTGCCCAAACTGCACCCAAACCCCACCTTTTTATCGCAAAGCGGCAACACGGCAATTTAACCTGAATACCAATATAGTGTACCTTTCATTTACTTTACCATTTAGCTCTAATAGCCTGCATTCAATGTGCTGCCTGTGCCATTCATTGGGTGCCCAGTGCGGATGAAGGGCAGGAAATAAGGCATAATAGTAAGCCATAGACTATGTCCAGGGTGCGGGTGCCCACAGAGAGAGCTCTGAGTGCCGCCTCTGGCAACCATACCATAGGTTCGCCAACACTGACCTAGGACATATGTACAGGTGACAAGTGTAATGACACATTGTATGTACTGGTGATATGTAGTATGAACTGGTGATACATTGTATGTGCTGGTGACACGTATGTACTGGTGACATATTTTATGTACTGGGGGTCTGTAGTATGTACTGGAAGCATGTAGAATGTACTGGTGATTTGTACTGGAAGAATGTAGTATGTACTGGTGATCTGTGGTATGTACTGGAAGAATGTAGTATGTACTGGTGATCTGTAGTATGTACTGGAAGCATGTAGTATGTACTGGTGATCTGTAGTATGTACTGGAAGAATGTAGTATGTACTGGTGATCTGTAGTATGTACTGGAAGCATGTAGTATGTACTGGTGATCTGTAGTATGTACTGGAAGCATGTAGTATGTACTGGTGGTCTGTAGTATGTACTGGAAGCATGTAGTATGTACTGGTGATCTGTAGTAAGTACTGGAAGCATGTCGTTTGTACTGGTGATCTGTAGTATGTACTGGAAGCATGTAGTATGTACTGGTGATCTGTAGTAAGTACTGGAAGCATGTCGTTTGTACTGGTGATCTGTAATATGTACTGGAAGCATGTAGTATGTACTGGTGATCTGTAGTATGTACTGGAAGCATGTAGTATGTACTAGTGTTCTGTAGTATGTACTGGAAGCATGTAGTATGTACTGGTGTTCTGTAGTATGTACTGGAAGCATGTAGAATGTACTGGTGATCTGTAGTATGTACTGGAAGCATGTAGTATGTACTGGTGATCTGTAGTATGTACTGGAAGCATGTAGTATGTACTGGTGATCTGTAGTATGTACTGGAAGCATGTAGTATGTACTGGTGATCTGTAGTAAGTACTGGAAGCATGTAGTATGTACTGGTGATCTGTAATATGTACTGGTGATCTGTAATATGTACTGGAAGCATGTAGTATGTACTGGTGATCTGTAGTATGTACTGGAAGCATGTAGTATGTACTGGCGATCTGTAGTAAGTACTGGAAGCATGTAGTATGTACTGGTGATCTGTAATATGTACTGGAAGCATGTAGTATGTACTGGTGATCTGTAATATGTACTGGAAGCATGTAGTATGTACTGGTGATCTGTAGTATGTACTGGAAGCATGTAGTATGTACTGGTGATCTGTAGTATGTACTGGAAGAATGTAGTATGTACTGGTGATCTGTAGTATGTACTGGAAGAATGTAGTATGTACTGGTGATCTGTAGTATGTACTGGAAGCATGTAGTATGTACTGGTGATCTGTAGTATGTACTGGTGATCTGTAATATGTACTGGAAGCATGTAGTATGTACTGGTGATCTGTAGTATGTACTGGAAGCATGTAGTATGTACTGGTGATCTGTAGTATGTACTGGAAGAATGTAGTATGTACTGGTGATCTGTAGTATGTACTGGAAGAATGTAGTATGTACTGGTGATCTGTAGTATGTACTGGAAGCATGTAGTATGTACTGGTGATCTGTAGTATGTACTGGAAGCATGTAGTATGTACTGATGATCTGTAGTATGTACTGGAAGAATGTAGTATGTACTGGTGATCTGTAGTATGTACTGGTGACATGTCATATGTACTGGAAGAATGTAGTATGTACTGGTGATCTGTAGTATGTACTGGAAGAATGTAGTATGTACTGGTGATCTGCAGTATGTACTGGAAGCATGTAGTATGTACTGGTGATCTGTAGTATGTACTGGAAGAATGTAGTATGTACTGGTGATCTGTAGTATGTACTGGAAGCATGTAGTATGTACTGGTGATCTGTAGTAAGTACTGGAAGCATGTCGTTTGTACTGGTGATCTGTAATATGTACTGGAAGCATGTAGTATGTACTGGTGATCTGTAGTATGTACTGGAAGCATGTAGTATGTACTGGTGATCTGTAGTATGTACTGGAAGCATGTAGTATGTACTGGTGATCTGTAGTATGTACTGGAAGCATGTAGTATGTACTGGTGATCTGTAGTATGTACTGGAAGCATGTAGTATGTACTGGTGATCTGTAGTATGTACTGGAAGCATGTAGTATGTACTGGTGATCTGTAGTATGTACTGGAAGCATATAGTATGTACTGGTGACCTGTAGTATGTACTGGAAACATTTAGTATGAACTGGTGACACTTTGTATATACTGGTGACATGTAGTATGTACTGGTGACACATTGTATGTATTGGTAACCTGTAGAATGTACTGGTGACCTGTAGTAGGTACTGGAAGCATGTAGTATGTACTGGTGATCTGTAGTATGTACTGGAAGAATGTAGTATGTACTGGTGAATTGTAGTATGTACTGGAAGCATGTAGTATGTACTGGTGATCTGTAGTATGTACTGGAAGAATGTAGTATGTACTGGTGATCTGTAGTATGTACTGGAAGCATGTAGTATGTACTGGTGATCTGTAGTATGTACTGGAAGAATGTAGTATGTACTGGTGATCTGTAGTATGTACTGGAAGCATGTAGTATGTACTGGTGATCTGTAGTAAGTACTGGAAGCATGTCGTTTGTACTGGTGATCTGTAATATGTACTGAAAGCATGTAGTATGTACTGGTGATCTGTAGTATGTACTGGTGATCTGTAGTATGTACTGGTGATCTGTAGTATGTACTGGAAGCATGTAGTATGTACTGGTGATCTGTAGTATGTACTGGAAGCATGTAGTATGTACTGGTGATCTGTAGTATGTACTGGAAGCATGTAGTATGTACTGGTGATCTGTAGTATGTACTGGAAGAATGTAGTATGTACTGGTGATCTGTAGTATGTACCGGAAGCATGTAGTATGTACTGGTAATCTGTAATATGTACTGGAAGCATGTAGGATGTACTGGTGATCTGTAGTATGTACTGGAAGCATGTAGTATGTACTGGTGATCTGTAGTATGTACTGGAAGCATGTAGTATGTACTGGTGATCTGTAGTAAGTACTGGAAGCATGTCGTTTGTACTGGTGATCTGTAATATGTACTGGAAGCATGTAGTATGTACTGGTGATCTGTAGTATGTACTGGAAGCATGTAGTATGTACTGGTGATCTGTAGTATGTACTGGAAGCATGTAGTATGTACTGGTGATCTGTAGTATGTACTGGAAGCATATAGTATGTACTGGTGACCTGTAGTATGTACTGGAAACATTTAGTATGAACTGGTGACACTTTGTATATACTGGTGACATGTAGTATGTACTGGTGACACATTGTATGTATTGGTAACCTGTAGAATGTACTGGTGATCTGTAGTATGTACTGGAAGCATGTAGTATGTACTGGTGATCTGTAGTATGTACTGGAAGCATGTAGTATGTACTGGTGATCTGTAGTATGTACTGGAAGAATGTAGTATGTACTGGTGATCTGTAGTATGTACTGGAAGCATGTAGTATGTACTGGTGATCTGTAATATGTACTGGAAGCATGTAGGATGTACTGGTGATCTGTAGTATGTACTGGAAGCATGTAGTATGTACTGGTGATCTGTAGTATGTACTGGAAGCATGTAGTATGTACTGGTGATCTGTAGTAAGTACTGGAAGCATGTCGTTTGTACTGGTGATCTGTAATATGTACTGGAAGCATGTAGTATGTACTGGTGATCTGTAGTATGTACTGGAAGCATGTAGTATGTACTGGTGATCTGTAGTATGTACTGGAAGCATGTAGTATGTACTGGTGATCTGTAGTATGTACTGGAAGCATGTAGTATGTACTGGTGATCTGTAGCATGTACTGGAAGAATGTAGTATGTACTGGTGATCTGTAGTATGTACTGGAAGCATGTAGTATGTACTGGTGATCTGTAGTAAGTACTGGAAGCATGTAGTATGTACTGGTGATCTGTAATATGTACTGGTGATCTGTAATATGTACTGGAAGCATGTAGTATGTACTGGTGTTCTGTAGTAAGTACTGGAAGCATGTAGTATGTACTGGTGATCTGTAATATGTACTGGAAGCATGTAGTATGTACTGGTGATCTGTAATATGTACTGGTGATCTGTAGTATGTACTGGTGATCTGTAGTATGTACTGGAAGCATGTAGTATGTACTGGTGATCTGTAGTATGTACTGGAAGAATGTAGTATGTACTGGTGATCTGTAGTATGTACTGGAAGAATGTAGTATGTACTGGTGATCTGTAGTATGTACTGGTGATCTGTAGTATGTACTGGAAGAATGTAGTATGTACTGGTGATCTGTAGTATGTACTGGAAGCATGCAGTATGTACTGGTGATCTGTAGTATGTACTGGAAGCATATAGTATGTACTGGTGACCTGTAGTATGTACTGGAAACATTTAGTATGAACTGGTGACACTTTGTATATACTGGTGACATGTAGTATGTACTGGTGACACATTGTATGTATTGGTAACCTGTAGAATGTACTGGTGACCTGTAGTAGGTACTGGAAGCATGTAGTATGTACTGGGGACCTTTACTATGTACTGGAGGCATGTAGTATGTACTGGTGACCTGTAGTATGTACTGGAAAAATATAGTATGTACTGGTGACACATTGTATGTACTAGTGACATGCCATATGTACTGGTGACCTGTAGTACGTACTGGTGATCTGTGGTATGTACTGGGGACCTTTACTATGTACTGGAGGCATGTAGTATGTACTAGTGACCTGTAGTATGTACTGGAAAAATATAGTATGTACTGGTGACACATTGTATGTACTAGTGACATGCCATATGTACTGGTGACCTGTAGAATGTACTGGTGACCTGTAGTATGTACTGGAAGCATGTAGTATTTACTGGTGACACGTCATATGTACTGGTGACCTGTAGAATGTACTGGAAGCATATAGTATGTACTGGTGACCTGTAGAATGTACTGGTGACCTTTACTATGTACTGGTGACCTGTAGTATGTACTGGAAGCATGTAGTATGTACTGGTGACCTTTACTATGTACTGGTGACCTGTAGTATGTACTGGAAGCATGTAGTATGTACTGGTAACACGTCATATGTACTGGTGACCTGTAGTATGTACTGGTGGTGACCTGTAGAATGTACTGGAAGCATATAGTATGTACTGGTGACCTGTAGAATGTACTGGAAGCATGTAGTATGTACTGGTGATCTGTAGTATGTACTGGAAGCATGTAGTATGTACTGGTAACCCCGTAGAATGTACTGGTGACCTGTAGTATGTACTGGTGACCTCTGTTTTCCCTTCCCATCTGCATCAGTGTTATCAGTTGCCACGTCTCGGCCCGACCCCCATAGCCTGCCACGTGTGATTGGACAGTTTGTTCTCCCTCTGAGACACAAGGCGGACGTCCCGCTTACTGAAGATTTGGTTCTGCCCCTAGAAGTCTATGGAGAGAGTAGAAGGGAGGAGGGACGAACTATTACCGCATAGTCAACCGCATGATATGAGCATGTCCGAATAATCACTATTGCACAATTAAGTATATGGTACTAATTTGTATGTAATAACCTTTTTCTTGTACGTGATCTTAATGTCACTAATTTATGCGCTCAGCTGTTACTCACAGTCACGGCTACGGGGCGTTGTTCTTATAAAAGCGCAAGTTTGCACGATGACGTTTTTCAGCGGCCAGAAGAAGCGCGATATTGCGCGCGAAGCGGCCGTAGCCGCCGATCATCTGTAACCAGCTGTCCTGCACCCCGCTCACCAGTATCCTGAATAAAGGAAGGATAAAGCTTTACACTGTTTTAACTTCGGTGAGAGCCGCAAAATACTTTGCTTCTTCTCTTCATGCTGCAACTGATTTTGCTCTCACACTTTCACTGCTTGCCGAGCACCGCGTACGAAGATCCGTCGCTGTGTCTGTGAGCATTGGTCTAAGGGGATTGTCGGGCATAGTACTCGATGTAGTAGCCACCTAATTCTGCTCTTATACGAATATTTGCTAAATGACTTCAACAATGGTTGAGCACGCTGATGATCCTCGGGTCCCGACACCCATGGCCATACATGAAGCGACACCCAGCTTGACGCAGGGGAGAGAAGGGGCGGACACCTTTTTTGCAGTTTGTGATTAAAAAGAGTACATACATGCCATTAGCACCAAAGCCCTGGAATCTAAAATCTTCCAGTTGACAGATAAAGAAGTAAGACTTTTCTGGACGATTAAATCTCTAAAGTCCTATAAGGATTGCAGACGGGTCCCGAGGGGCCTACGCCTGATTAAAGAGATAATGCAATATAATGATGATCCTACGTTTGTTGAAGCGTGGAAAGATGCGCATCAACAATTTTCTATGCAAATTATGGATCTTGTATTGGTACGAGGATGCGGTCATTACTGATGAATTTAGTAAGGCGCGGGAGGAGTTGCAAAAAAGATTAATGGAGTCCCAATTCAAAGAAATACAGCGGCTCACCCCCTCTCCGTATGGATAAGGTGCTCCCCCTCAGGACCAATGAGAGCAAATAAAGTGTGAACAAATATGAGGGGGCACACTCAAAAGGGAAACACAAACGGTGATGATAATATTGATGTACTTTAATATTCAAAAATTCTAAGAACATACCCCTAAAAAATGTATTAAAACATACATGTACCACATACATATAAATAATGATTGGCGTGGGGACCCCACTCGTGCAGAGACTGTATAACCAATCACTGGAAATAATGATAAAGCATATGACAGCTAAACGGCAATGTCCCAATCACTGAAAATGCTGGTGGAGCATATGACAGTGTGACGGAACTGTCCCAATCAGATGAAGCAAATGGTAACGTAAAAATTCTGTCGCTGTGTCTATGACACTGTAGCCGAAACCGGACTAAACAGTAGTTGTGTTATAGCACAGTTCAGCACACTCACTGTTCGACATGCACTGACTCCACATGCGCTGACTCCACATGCGCTGACTCCACATGCGCTGACTTCACATGCGCTGACTCCACATGCGCTGACTCCACATGCGCTGACTCCACATGCGCTGACTCCACATGCGCTGACTTCACATGCGCTGACTCCACATGCGCTGACTTCACATGCGCTGACTCCACACGCACTGACTTCACACGCACTGACTTCACATGCACTGACTCCACATGCACTGACTCCACATGCGCTGACTTCACATGCACTGACTTCACATGCACTGACTTCACATGCACTGACTCCACATGCACTGACTTCACATGCACTGACTCCACACGCGCTGACTTCACATGCACTGACTTCACATGCACTGACTCCACATGCACTGACTCCACACGCACTGACTCCACACGCGCTGACTTCACATGCACTGACTTCACATGCACTGACTCCACATGCACTGACTCCACACGCGCTGACTTCACATGCACTGACTCCACACGCACTGACTCCACACGCGCTGACTTCACATGCACTGACTTCACATGCACTGACTCCACATGCACTGACTCCACATGCACTGACTTCACATGCACTGACTCCACACGCGCTGACTTCACATGCACTGACTTCACATGCACTGACTCCACATGCACTGACTCCACACGCACTGACTCCACACGCACTGACTTCACATGCACTGACTCCACATGCACTGACTCCACACGCGCTGACTCCACACGCGCTGACTTCACATGCACTGACTTCACATGCACTGACTTCACATGCACTGACTCCACATGCACTGACTCCACATGCACTGACTCCACACGCGCTGACTTCACATGCACTGACTTCACATGCACTGACTCCACATGCACTGACTCCACATGCACTGACTTCACATGCACTGACTCCACACGCGCTGACTTCACATGCACTGACTTCACATGCACTGACTCCACATGCACTGACTCCACACGCACTGACTCCACACGCGCTGACTTCACATGCACTGACTTCACATGCACTGACTCCACATGCACTGACTCCACATGCACTGACTCCACATGCACTGACTCCACATGCACTGACTCCACACGCGCTGACTTCACATGCACTGACTTCACATGCACTGACTCCACATGCACTGACTCCACATGCGCTGACTTCACATGCGCTGACTCCACATGCGCTGACTTCACACGCACTGACTTCACATGCACTGACTTCACACGCACTGACTTCACATGCGCTGACTTCACACGCACTGACTTCACATGCACTGACTTCACATGCACTGACTCCACATGCACTGACTCCACATGCACTGACTCCACACGCGCTGACTTCACATGCACTGACTTCACATGCACTGACTCCACATGCACTGACTCCACATGCGCTGACTCCACATGCGCTGACTTCACATGCGCTGACTCCACATGCGCTGACTTCACATGCGCTGACTCCACATGCGCTGACTCCACATGCGCTGACTCCACATGCGCTGACTCCACATGCGCTGACTTCACACGCACTGACTCCACACGCACTGACTCCACACGCACTGACTCCACACGCACTGACTCCACACGCACTGACTTCACACGCACTGACTCCACACGCACTGACTCCACACGCACTGACTTCACACGCACTGACTCCACATGCACTGACTCCACATGCACTGGATAGTAACTTAACTCACAATCTCTTTGTACAAGTTGCGATGCTCATACGCGAGCCCGGTCTTACCCCTCTTCACTGTCTCACCAACAGCACTGATCCCAGGTGGCCGCACACCAGCGGCGTCCCACGTGGTGTGCTCGGCCTATGCATGGCGTCCCACGTGACCTGGTTGTCTAGGGGACCGGATGGACGCTCCGTTGACGTCAATGTTAAGCGACTGCTCCTCCAGTCCTTGGGTTCGAGCTGATTTTCTAGCTTTTTTCCTTTGGTTACCGGCTTTCTTTTCCTTTAGATGATTACACGCTCACTCTGTATCGCCAGACGCGTTTCGGGGTCTTACGCCCCTTCCTCAGTGGCCAACTGAGTGAGCGGATCCTCACTCCTTATATATGGGACACGTCCGCCCACATTCCAACATTTTCCTTGTGGGTTTCCTACTCTGTGGAGTGGATTGGACTCCCATACCTCATATACTGATCGTGCATACATTTGTCACATAGAGTAAACACAATAATTGCATAAAGTTAAAACAATAAATAATCCCCTTAATATTTAAATTCCCTAACCATGCTGTAAAATGCATTAAAATAGGTTATAGAGAAGACTGCAAGGTCCTACAGCAATCTGAAGTGAAACCGCACCGAAAACGCTTTAAAAACGCATAGAAGTACGCTGCGTTTTCGGTGCGATTTTTGCCTATCAGTATCTAATCGGTCTCATATTAAAGAAGACATATATTTAATATTCATTCAGGGGTGCTGCAAATGGCAGGGATGATGTGATGATGTAACCTAGAGGAGCCGTCCGGCGAGGAGATCACAGTGTCGATGTGGACTGGCTCCTCTCCAGCACTCCGACGTGCCTTAAGGACACAGGCGACTTCCTCCGAGCGCTCCATTTCTTTAAGTGGCGGAGGGAGTTTAGGCTGGTGTCCTTGGATGTCGAGAGTTTGTATACGAGGATTCCCCATGATTTAGGGCTCCGGGCGACAAGGGAACTATGTTCAATAGCTTCATTCATGAGGCACTTGATTTAGTCCTCACCAGCAATGTGTTTCAGTTCGACGGCCAGTGGTACCGCCAGGTACTAGGTACTGCAATGGGCACGCCGGTGTCTTGCACCTTTGCGAACCTGTACCTGGCGGTATTTGAAGAAGCAGATATATTCTCGTGGGTAACCCCTTCCTGCGGTTTATACATTTATTTTTACGTTATGTCGACTATGTTTTTTTGGTCTGGTCGGGCGGCGAGGAGTCGTGTCGCGAATTTGTGGACTACCTCAACGAGCACAACTGGATGAACATGCGATTCACTCTCAATTTTGGGGGTGGATCGTTGGACTTCCTAGATGTACACGTTACAGTAGAGGACGGTGTATTACACACCGCGGGAGAAACGGTAGCACAGGCTTCCAGTGTCCGTAGTTTCAGGTGCTGCACATCTCGTATCTTCACAGCATATGCTGAAACTACGGATACTGGAAGCAAGTGCTAGCATTTCTCCTGCGGTGTTGCTATCGGTGTGTGAAGAGTGGGAGACGAGGGTTGCATTGACAATCCAACACAATGGGCAGCACATGGAACACATTTTATAAGTGGTCAGAAACCAAGCGCACCATTGTTTTTCTTGTGAAATTCCCAATAAGTTTGATGTGTCACATGACCCTCTTCCTATTTAAAAAAAAACAAAAGTTGGATTCAAAATGGCCGACTTCAAAATGGCCGCCATGGTCACCACCCATCTTGAAAAGTTTCCCCCCTCACATATACTAATGTGCCACAAACAGGAAGTTAATATTACCAACCATTCGCATTTTATTAAGGTGTATCCATATAAATGGTCGACCCTGTATATATACATCTACCTGGCACTTCCCTCTACAGGGGGTCATTCACTATCCAGTAATACACCTATATTAGGGATATTTCTGGCGCACATTGCAAGTTCTCCCCGCTTACACCAGGTCTAAAAAAGTGGGCGCAGTGTAGAAAATGGTCTAAATGTAAGACAGATCGGAAGCTCTTACATTTAGAACTGGCGGAGGATCCGCTGAAGTTATGGAGAGTCCGGCGCCTCTTCATAACTTTGGCGGATCCACCGCCAGCGCAGGGCCTTATTAAGACCGGCGTCTAAAACACCAGTCTTAATAAATGACCCCCTTAGTACTTAGCAGTCCCTATTACAGCTCTACTTAATGTGTTAGGCCTCTTGCCCGAACGTAAGGGCTCCGTGCCCGTGCTGCGGACCGCATAGGCAGTTCCGCAATACATGGGTCACCAGCCGTGTCCCGTTCGCATCACGGATGCGGACCCATTGGTCCTCAAATCCGGAGATGCAGTGCGGGACGGAACGGAACCCCACAGAAGTACTATGGAGTGCTTCCGTGGGGTTCTGGTCTGTGCTTCTGTTGCGCAAAAAATAGAACTTGTTCTATCTTTTTGCGGAACGGACAGATTGCGGACCCCATTCAAGTGAATGGCTCCGCGATCTGCGTGAGGCTGCCCCATAATCGGTGCCCGTGCATTGTGGACCGAAATTTGCCCCTACGTTTGTGGACAAAAGGCCTTACCCAGCTTTCCGGAGACACTGAATGGCAAATCCACCTAGCTGTGCTACTGTCATTGAGATTCTCACTCGGCTTTTCCGGGATCCCGCAACTCATACCCAGGCTGATCTGTCATTCTGCAGTCTGGGAAAGCTGGGTGACAACCTCTTCGTACGGTTATGCTGTGTGAATCCATCATATTGCAGCGTCCCACTCTGCATTATCCTGCTGCATGTCCTTTTGTATTACGCCTGTTGTATCCCTGTTCATAGGCTGGTCTGGTGTAATGTATACATCCCGCCACTAGATGGGGATAGCACTTAGGTCAGGCCTGGTGGCTCAGATGAGACAGATTAGATTGGGAAGGTTAGACCGATTAGTGAGATGTCTGGAGGATTAGATGAGAGAGCGGTGGTTACTCTGGGGCTACACAGTGTATGCTGTAGTGCAGCGGCGGCATGAAGCGCACGGCGTCATAGCAACCAATGACGCTGTGCGCTCCTGCTCTGAACAGGAATCCAGCCCGGCATACCACGGACCGCTCTCGGCCACGGAACACCGCCGCGTGCATTCGGCCAAAGTTGTGAGTTGTATCCTACCACTGTCTACTTCATTCTTCTCATTTGTTGTACCACCATTAACGGTACTGGCGTCACGACAAATACCATCAAGGGACTCAGCCGCAACAAGCCCCCTAAGCACCCCCTGACACCAAGGGCACCTCAACCTCCATCTTGGCTGATGCTTCCTACCACAGAGCGTGCCCCGGAGGATTTCGTGCTGCCGCCCAGGGAGGCTTCTGCTAACCGTGAGTAACCGATGAACTGTGTGTTATTTGGCCCCTCATTGGCCCACCGTGCACCTCACGTGTCGCCCCTGCGGTTCTGGCTGCAATATGGTACCAGGGCAACGAAATCTGCAGCGGCACAGTCTTGTCTCCCAGCTCTTCCAGGACCCTGAACGGCAGCTGTATGAAGGGATTTATCACCACATAACTGGGCGAATTGTACATTCAGCAGTCTGGGAAAGCTGGGTAGCAACCTCTGCAGAATGTAATGGAGGCCACGTCTGGTCCGCACATAAATATATCGGGACAACGGCGGGGATATACGTAGTGTGATCTCCAGCATACCGCCACATGGTACCCAGCATCCCAAAGCTGCAGAAAGGCAAATGGCGGAACTAGGGAGGCTAGCTAGTCAGCGAGTAGCGGACAGTATCACAGGGGATAGGATTAGATACATACAGTGGCGGACAGTATCACAGGGGATAGGATTAGATACATACAGTGGTGGACAGTATCACACGGGATAGGATTAGATACATACAGTGGCGGACAGTATCACACGGGATAGGATTAGATACATACAGTGGCGGACAGTATCACAGGGGATAGGATTAGATACATACAGTGGTGGACAGTATCACACGGGATAGGATTAGATACATACAGTGGCGGACAGTATCACAGGGGATAGGATTAGATACATACAGTGGCGGACAGTATCACAGGGGATAGGATTAGATACATACAGTGGTGGACAGTATCACACGGGATAGGATTAGATACATACAGTGGCGGACAGTATCACACGGGATAGGATTAGATACATACAGTGGCGGACAGTATCACGGGGATAGGATTAGATACATACAGTGGCGGACAGTATCACACGGGATAGGATTAGATACATTGAGTGGCGGACAGTATCACAGGGGATAGGATTAGATACTTTGAGTGGCGGACAGTATCACACGGGATAGGATTAGATACATACAGCGGCAGACAGTATCACACAGGATTTAGATACAGTATCACACAGGATTAGATACAGTATCACACAGGATTAGATACAGTATCACAGGGGATAGGATTAGATACATTGAGTGGCGGACAGTATCACACAGGATAGGATTAGATACAGTATCACAGGGGATAGGATTAGATACATACAGTGGCAGACAGTATCACACAGGATTAGATACAGTATCACACAGGATTAGATACAGTATCACGAGGCTTTGATACCTCGCCCTGCTGACTATGACGAGGCGCAGAGACATTTCAGAGCTGGAATGCTGTTACAATGTGGCAGCCTGCTGTAATATTACATGACGGGCGCCGGAGTCACGTTGGTTACGAGGTGACGCATTGTTACAATGTTTCATTCTCTCGCGGTCACGTGTTGTTGTTTACATGGGATGTGAATGGTTGAGGGTGACAGCTGTACCAGGCACCGCCCATTCATCTACCACGTGACCTCAGGCTCCAGCCAGTGGTGGGACGGCTTGTGGTCACATGACTCGGGGTTACATTATGAGCCTCCGCTCCAGGGTCCGGTGTTTCCGGTCTGGGGATGGGGGAATGTCCGGTGTATCACGAGCGGCAGCGGCTGGAGCTGTGCGCCCTGCACGCCCTGAACAACCTGCTGCAGAGAGCGGAGGTCACCCAGCGCCGGGCCGAGGAGATCTGCTGGGGGTGAGAGAGAGAGAGACAGCCCGGGGGGGTGAGAGAGAGAGAGAGAGAGAGACAGCTGGGAGGCTGAGAGAGAGAGACAACCAGCCTGGGACTGAGAGAGAGAGACAGCCAGCCTGGGACTGAGAGAGAGAGAGACAGCCAGCCTGGGACTGAGAGAGAGAGAGAGACAGCCAGCCTGGGACTGAGAGAGAGAGAGAGACAGCCAGCCTGGGACTGAGAGAGAGAGAGACAGCCAGCCTGGGACTGAGAGAGAGAGAGACAGCCAGCCTGGGACTGAGAGAGAGAGAGACAGCCAGCCTGGGACTGAGAGAGAGAGAGACAGCCAGCCTGGGACTGAGAGAGAGAGAGACAGCCAGCCTGGGACTGAGAGAGAGAGACAGCCAGCCTGGGAGGCTGAGAGAGAGAGGGAGACAGCCGAGGGGGGTGAGAGAGAGAGACAGCCCGGGGGGGTGAGAGAGAGAGAGAGACAGCCAGCCTGGGAGGCTGAGAGAGAGAGGGAGACAGCCGAGGGGGGTGAGAGAGAGAGACAGCTGAGGGGGGTGAGAGAGAGAGACAGCCTGGGGGGGGGGTGAGAGAGAGAGAGAGAGACAGACAGCCTGGGGCTGAGAGAGAGAGACAGACAACCTGGGGCTGAGAGAGAGAGACAGACAGCCTGGGGCTGAGAGAGAGAGACAGACAGCCTGGGGCTGAGAGAGAGAGAGACAGACAGCCTGGGGCTGAGAGAGAGAGACAGACAGCCTGGGGCTGAGAGAGAGAGACAGACAGCCTGGGGCTGAGAGAGAGAGACAGACAGCCTGGGGCTGAGAGAGAGAGACAGACAGCCTGGGGCTGAGAGAGAGAGACAGACAGCCTGGGGCTGAGAGAGAGAGACAGACAGCCTGGGGCTGAGAGAGAGAGACAGACAGCCTGGGGCTGAGAGAGAGAGACAGACAGCCTGGGGCTGAGAGAGAGAGAGACAGACAGCCTGGGGCTGAGAGAGAGAGAGAGACAGACAGCCTGGGGCTGAGAGAGAGAGAGAGACAGACAGCCTGGGGCTGAGAGAGAGAGAGAGACAGACAGCCTGGGGCTGAGAGAGAGAGAGAGACAGACAGCCTGGGGCTGAGAGAGAGAGAGACACAGACAGCCTGGGGCTGAGAGAGAGAGAGACACAGACAGCCTGGGGCTGAGAGAGAGAGAGAGACACAGACAGCCTGGGGCTGAGAGAGAGAGAGAGACACAGACAGCCTGGGGCTGAGAGAGAGAGAGAGACACAGACAGCCTGGGGCTGAGAGAGAGAGAGAGACACAGACAGCCTGGGGCTGAGAGAGAGAGAGAGACACAGACAGCCTGGGGCTGAGAGAGAGAGAGAGACAGACAGCCTGGGGCTGAGAGAGAGAGAGAGACAGACAGCCTGGGGCTGAGAGAGAGAGAGAGAGACAGACAGCCTGGGGCTGAGAGAGAGAGAGAGAGACAGACAGCCTGGGGCTGAGAGAGAGAGAGAGACAGACAGCCTGGGGCTGAGAGAGAGAGAGAGACAGACAGCCTGGGGCTGAGAGAGAGAGAGAGACAGACAGCCTGGGGCTGAGAGAGGAGAGAGAGACAGACAGCCTGGGCTGAGAGAGAGAGAGAGACAGACAGCCTGGGGCTGAGAGAGAGAGAGAGACAGACAGCCTGGGGCTGAGAGAGAGAGAGAGACAGACAGCCTGGGGCTGAGAGAGAGAGAGACAGACAGCCTGGGGCTGAGAGAGAGAGAGAGACAGACAGCCTGGGCTGAGAGAGAGAGACAGACAGCCTGGGGCTGAGAGAGAGAGAGAGACAGACAGCCTGGGGCTGAGAGAGGGAGAGAGAACAGACAGCCTGGGGCTGAGAGAGGAGAGAGAGACAGACAGCCTGGGGCTGAGAGAGAGAGAGAGACAGACAGCCTGGGGCTGAGAGAGAGAGAGAGAACAGACAGCCTGGGGCTGAGAGAGAGAGAGAGACAGACAGCCTGGGCTGAGAGAGAGAGAGAGAGACAGACAGCCTGGGGCTGAGAGGAGAGAGAGAGAGACAGACAGCCTGGGGCTGAGAGAGAGAGAGAGAGACAGACAGCCTGGGGCTGAGAGAGAGAGAGAGACAGACAGCCTGGGGCTGAGAGAGAGAGAGAGACAGACAGCCTGGGGCTGAGAGAGAGAGAGAGACAGACAGCCTGGGGCTGAGAGAGAGAGAGAGACAGACAGCCTGGGGCTGAGAGAGAGAGAGAGACAGACAGCCTGGGGCTGAGAGAGAGAGAGAGACAGACAGCCTGGGGCTGAGAGAGAGAGAGAGACAGACAGCCTGGGGCTGAGAGAGAGAGAGAGACAGACAGCCTGGGGCTGAGAGAGAGAGAGAGACAGACAGCCTGGGGCTGAGAGAGAGAGAGAGAGACAGACAGCCTGGGGCTGAGAGAGAGAGAGAGAGACAGACAGCCTGGGGCTGAGAGAGAGAGAGAGAGACAGACAGCCTGGGGCTGAGAGAGAGAGAGACAGGTCCAGGAGGGATGAGACTGCAGTGACGAATCCGTTATTTTCCAGGTTGTCGCCGCACTCGATGATAAATCCGCACCGCAGTTTCCTGGGCACCGGTAACTATGACGTCAATGTCATCATGGCGGCGCTGCAGACCCTGGACTACGCGGCGGTGTGGTGGGATAAGAGGAGGTAAGGAGCGCAGACCCCCGTCCCATCCCCCGCTACGCGTCACCGCAGATCTGTGGTTGGGGGAGGGGACCTTATATTTGGCGGCCATTAAACCCCTCCCCTTCTTGTCGCAGGTCTCTGGAGAGTTTGGTCTTGAGTGAGATTTTCGGATTCATCCTGAACATCCCCTCCCCCATCTCGCTGGGATTCCTCTCTCTGCCGATTACGCGCCAGCACTGGATCGCCGTTCGCCAAATCAACGGTCTTTACTACAACCTGGACTCCAAGCTGAAGTCTCCGGTGCGGCTCGGGGGCCCCCAGGAGCTCAGGTGAGGGAGGGCCGTCTCTGTCTGCTTTGTGCCTTCGTTTCCTCCTGAGATACTTAAAGGGGAACTCTATCCCACGAAAGAGACGGCTGGGGTCAGGCTCCACCCACCGGCTTTCTGTGGCTAGAAGTGGAGTTCCCCTTTATGCTGCCTTCCTGGTTTTTGTGCTGATGCCCGGGGCCCGGTGTGACACCTACAGCTGACGGCTCCTGGATGCCACATTCCCGGTCACATGACCCCTGCACCGGGCGCGGTCACATGGTCACAGACCTGTGCCGGTTTACAACTTCCGATTTGCCTTTATTTGTGGGCGGATGCGATGCCTGGAGGCGGAGCCTGAACGCTCAGTTGCAGCTGATTGGTACGCCTTACCATGGAGTGTTAACCACTTGTTTGCCAGACATTTATAGAGACTCTAGTCACATCCAGAGCTGCACAAATGATTCTACCGGCTCAACAGGGATGCGGCTCTCCAGCTGTTGCAAAACTACAACTTCCAGCATGCCTGGACAGCCTACAGCAGGTCATGATGGGAGTTGTAGTTTTACAACAGCTGGAGGGCCACAGGTTGAGCATCCCTGCATTATGGGATCTCAGCTGCTGGAGGTCGTTCTCGTCAGTGACAGCAGCAGAATTGCGAATGCAGCTCTGGATGTGACTGGAGTATGACGTGTAGCGAGCGTGAGCGGTATGGCAGATTATCAGGCGTTCTGGACCACAGGACGGTAGAGGGGGTTTCACGGTATGTACATTGGGGTGTCTGCTCCCCCTGTATCCTGCACTGATGGGGGGGGGGGGGGGTAGACCCAGAGCTTTTGGGTGCAGGGGTCACCACATGGCGTGGGCAGCAGGTGGCGCTGTTGTACAGTGACATAATATGAGACCTCCTACAGTCTGATAATAATTAACCCTTTTTCTGCCTCCGCAGGGATTTCCTGCAGGGCTGCATCTCCCGGGGAAACTGTGAAATCCTTCTGGTCGTGACGAAGGGCGTGGAGGAAGATCGGCTATGGATCACTGAAAGTGAAAGGACCACATGACCTCCCCCGGAGTCCTCCACCCTCAGCTGGGCTGAGCCCTCACCCAAAGAGTTGACTGTCATAAACTAAGCGTCTATTTATTGGGGTCCCCCCCACCCCGTCTTCCTGTTAAGGTCACCTCTGCTTCTTGGATGAAATCTCCCATCATCCTGAATACTGATGCACTACTCCAATGCCTTAATGCTTGTCATTTTATTTTCTACAGGGTTGGATTATTAATAATATGATGCTAATTTCATTAAAGATTTTATATATATATACAAATAGTTGACTCCGCCCCTGCATTCTATAATGAGTCCAAGACTAATCGTATTGATAGTATCTGTACCTGTTATACCCTCTCTCTGCCACCAGATGGCATCACTAGAGCAGCAGAAGTTATGTCGACACCTAGTGGCTGATATTATTAATCACAGGTATAACGACAAATCGGCGCATAGACCAGGGATGGCCAACCTGCGGCCCTCCAGCTGTTGTAAAACTATAATTCCCACCATTCCCTGCTGTAGGCAGTCTGGCCATACTGGGAGTTATACAGTCGTGGCCAAAAGTTTTGAGAATTACAGAAATATTGGAAAAGTTGCTGCTTAAGTTTTTATAATGGCAATTTGCATCTACTCCAGAATGTTATGAAGAGTGATCAGATGAATTGCATCGTCCTTCTTTGCCATGAAAATTAACTTAATCCCCAAAAAACCTTTCCACTGCATTTCATTGCTGTCATTAAAGGACCTGCTGAGATCATTTCAGTAATCGTCTTGGTAACTCAGGTGAGAATGTTGACGAGCGCAAGGCTGGAGATCATTATGTCAGGCTGATTGGGGTAAAATGGCAGACTTCACCTGTTAAAAGGAGGGTGATGCTTGAAATAATTGTTCTTCCATTGTTAACCATGGTGACCTGCAAAGAAACGCGTGCAGCCATCATTGCGTTGCATAAAAATGGCTTCACCGGCAAGGATATTGTGGCTACTAAGATTGCACCTCAATCAACAATTTATCGGATCATCAAGAACTCCAAGGAAAGAGGTTCAATTCTTGTTAAGAAGGCTTTAGGGCGTCCAAGAAAGTCCAGCAAGCGCCAAGATCGTCTCCTAAAGAGGACTCAGCTGCGGGATCGGAGTGCCACCAGTGCAGCGCTTGCTCAGGAATGGCAGCAGGCAGGTGTGAGCGCATCTGCACGCACAGTGAGGCCAAGACTTTTGGAAGATGGCCTGGTGTCAAGAAGGGCAGCAAAGAAGCCACTTCTCTCCAAAAAAACATCAGGGACAGATTGATCTTCTGCAGAAAATATGGTGAATGGACTGCTGAGGACTGGGGCAAAGTCATATTCTCCGATGAAGCCTCTTTCCGATTGTTTGGGCATCAGGAGAAAGGCTTGTCCGGAGAAGAAAAGGTGAGCGCTACCATCAGTCCTGTGTCATGCCAACAGTAAAGCGTCCTGAGACCATTCATGTGTGGGGTTGCTTCTCATCCAAGGGAGTGGGCTCACTCACAATTCTGCCCAAAAACACAGCCATGAATAAAGAATGGCACCAAAACACCCTCCAACAGCAACTTCTTCCAACAATCCAACAACAGTTTGGTGAAGAACAATGCATTTTCCAGCACGATGGAGCACCGTGCCATAAGGCAAAAGTGATAACCAAGTGGCTCGGGGACCAAAACGTTGACATTTTGGGTCCATGGCCTGGAAACTCCCCAGATCTTAATCCCATTGAGAACTTGTGGTCAATCCTCAAGAGGCGGGTGGGCAAACAAAAACCCACTAATTCTGACAAACTCCAAGAAGTGATTATGAAAGAATGGGTCGCTATCAGTCAGGAATTGGCCCAGAAGGTGATTGAGAGCATGCGCAGTCGGATTGCAGAGGTCCTGAAAAAGAAGGGCCAACACTGCAAATACTGACTCTTTGCATAACTGTCATGTAATTGTCGATAAAAGCCTCTGAAACGTATGAAGTGCGAGTAATTATATTTCACTACATCACAGACACAACTGAGACAAAGACCTAAAAGCAGTTTAGCAGCAAACTCTGTGAAAACTAATATTTGTGTCATTCTCAAAACTTTTGGCCACGACTGTAGTTTTGAACCAGCTGGAGAGCCGCAGGTTGTGCCATCCCTGGCATAGAATGTTCTGCTAATAACAGGATTGGTGAATTCTGCTCTTTCAGGCAAAACAAAAATTATAATTTCTTTTAATATTTATTTAATTGCAATGTACAAAAGATTTCATAAAAGTAAATACATTTCATGGGGTAGAATTAGTCAGAAATGTCTAGAAAGAAAGGTGGTTCTGCAGTTCTTCATCCTTGATCTGATCCTTCATTTCCATTCTGTACTTCATACCTAGAAAACAGGGAAGGCTGCGGTTAGCGGGGCCCTAACAGTCACATGACCTCCCCGCTGCGTGTGCGAATCAAGACGTTGTGACTGAGGGGATATTCTCTTGAACACACGCATTTTATTAAACCTCGCAGTAAGATTCAGCCCATCCGCAGAAAACAGCCACCTATTGAGGTCTATGGGGGCTGTATGCATCCGTATGTACAGAGCCCCCCCCCTAGTGGTGACTGCAGGCAGCCACAATCTTCTATGCCGGGATTTGTAGTGCTGACTGCAATTAAAATACATTGATGTCAAAGTGCTCTGCGGGGGTGTGGCTTCAAGACTTCAGTCTCCGCCTCTGCTTACCACTAATTTGTATTACTGCTGTTGTGGAGAGGAGGAGCCCTCTACAGGCAACATGACTGGGACTTCACCTGCACTCTCTTGGGCCCCTAGCATTTGGATGACCGCCCCTTGGTCCCCACAACCACTTGCACCCTCATGATGGAGTCAAAGGGCAGAGCCGCCCTGTGATCACGTACCGGATTCTGGCAGGAGTTGCTGTTGCAGGCGTTGGGGCAGCACTTCTGTTCCCCATCACATTTGTTATCGGAGGAGCAACGAGCGCTTGGGTTGCAGGTCGTCCCATTGGTGTCCTCAGGAGGAGGGCAGGACCCGGCCTTCTCTGCAAGGAAATAACAGTGAGGACATTGGCGGCTGCCGTGGTCACCTGCTCGTATCGGCTGCTCCGCACTCACCATCCGGGATCTGGCACTGATACCCGTCACAGGAGGTCTTACAACATTTACGGACACCTTCACAATTGACGTCGCTCTTGCATTTTGCGAAGCAAACCTCAAGGGCAAAAGGATCCAGCACTGGACATACCCCCGGCTTAACTGAAAGGGTTAAATTAAAGAAATAAGACAAAGAAACAAACATCGCGGCGGCACGGACTGTTCTGTGCACAAAACATAGAAAAGACCAGGATGTGAAAGGGTTCACGCCCAAGAGGTCCCACAACTGCCTTACCCCAATGATGCATCTATCTCTGCTCGCTTTATGGATATGCCCTGTGACCATGAATGTGCTAGTCTAAGTTTTCCTGTAGTATATATTGAGGGTAGTGGCCTATTTTAGACTCCCATCTGTTTGGGGCTTCTGAGCAGAGTATATATGTAGCTGGTGCCTACACCGCCCTGTAGGCTCAGGTACATCCGAGAGAGGCAGTTCTGTTCGTGTTAGGGACCCATCTGCGGAAGCCACCTTGACGCCTGGTAGATGGGCCCGACACACGTTTGATCAAAAATGTGCGCAAATAGCTTCTATTTTTCCATTTATAGTAGGGGGGGGGGGGGGGAGGGGGGAGCGGGGAGCGGTTACTCCAAAGAGGAGACTCTGATTTTTTTCCCTCCTAGGGGGCACTGCCAGATCTACACTTACAGTATATGACTTACAGTCACCTGTTCGTTCTCTCTGCAACTGACCCAAAGTAAGTCCTGCTGGGAATGATCAGCGGCGTCAGTGTGAATTAAAAAAAGAGATTTTTGCACCAAATTTAACACCAATAAGACGTCCAGTTTTTCCAGATTGCTGATCTTTATGGTTGTAGGTGGAGAAAGAACCTGGTGATAAATGCCCCCGGATATCAGAAAAGCTCAACATGAGGATCTTAGTGATGATCATAGCAAGGACCTTTCTGGAGTGCAGGAGTGGTGAAGGGGTTAACAGTAATATCTTGGGGGTCCTAAGGTTACTATGGGTATATATCTAACATCCAGGGAGAGGCAGCTTAGAGGTTAACATCTAACATCTAGTAGTTTAGGAGGGTGATGAAGATCAGGCTTTATCTATTCTAACTACATTTAGAGTTCTCATAAATATTTATAGGAGGTCAAATCCCCTGCAGAGACATAAAGTGGTAAATTCTGTCTACATGCAACCACCACTAGAGGGAGCTCACTACATACAGATTATACAGCCACCACTAGGGGGAGATCACTACATACAGATTATACAGCCACCACTAGAGAGAGCTCACTACATACAGATTATACAGCCACCACTAGAGGGAGCTCACTACATACAGATTATACAGCCACCACTAGGGGGAGCTCACTACATACAGATTATACAGCCACCACTAGAGGGAGCTCACTACATACAGATTATACAGCCACCACTAGGGGGAGCTCACTGCATACAGATTATACAGCCACCACTAGGGGAAGCTCACTACATACAGATTATACAGCCACCACTAGGGGGAACTCACTACATACAGATTATACAGCCACCACTAGGGGGAGATCACTACATACAGATTATACAGCCACCACTAGAGGGAGCTCACTACATACAGATTATACAGCCACCACTAGAGGGAGCTCACTACATACAGATTATACAGCCACCACTAGAGGGAGCTCACTACATACAGATTATACAGCCACCACTAGAGGGAGCTCACTACATACAGATTATACAGCCACCACTAGAGAGAGCTCACTATATACAGATCATACAGCCTCCACTAGAGGGAGCTCACTACATACGGATTATACAGCCACCACCAGGGGGAGCTCACTACATACAGATTATACAGCCACCACTAGAGGGAGCTCACTACATACAGATTATACAGTCACCACTAGAGGGAGCTCACTACATACAGATTATACAGCCACCACTAGAGGGAGCTCACTACATACAGATTATACAGCCACCACTAGGGGGAGCTCACTACATACAGATTATACAGCCACCACTAGGGGGAGCTCACTACATACAGATTATACAGCCACCACTAGAAGGAGCTCACTACATACAGATTATACAGCCACCACTAGAGGGAGCTCACTACATACAGATTATACAGCCACCACTAGAGGGAGCTCACTACATACAGATTATACAGCCACCACTAGGGGGAGCTCACTACATACAGATTATACAGCCACCACTAGAGGGAGCTCACTATATACAGATTATACAGCCACCACTAGAGGAAGCTCACTACATACAGAATATACAGCCACCACTAGAGGGAGCTCACTACATACAGATTATACAGCCACCACTAGAAGGAGCTCACTACATACAGATTATACAGCCACCACTAGAGGGAGCTCACTACATACAGATTATACAGTCACCACTAGAGAGAGCTCACTGCATACAGATTATACAGCCACCACTAGAGGGAGCTCACTACATACAGATTATACAGCCACCACTAGAGGGAGCTCACTATATACAGATTATACAGCCACCACTAGGGGGAGCTCACTACATACAGATTATACAGCCACCACTAGAGGGAGCTCACTACATACAGATTATACAGTCACCACTAGAACAAACTCACTAGATACAGATTATACAGTCACCACTAGAACGAGCTCACTACATACAGATTATACAGCCACCACTAGAGGGAGCTCACTACATACAGATTATACAGCCACCACTAGAGGGAGCTCACTAGATACAGCTTATACAGTCACCACTAGAGGGAGCTCACTACATACAGATTATACAGCCACCACTAGAGGGAGCTCACTACATACTGATTATACAGCCACCACTAGGGGGAGCTCACTGCATACAGATTATACATCCACCACTAGGGGGAGCTCACTACATACTGATTATACAGCCACCACTAGGGGGAGCTCACTACATACAGATTATACAGCCACCACTAGGGGGAGCTCACTACATACAGATTATAAATGTAAAAACACAAAATGCAATCGCACACTGCAACCAGCACTCTGCCCTGCCTTTATGCTGGATGTTGAATAAGGCATTGGTGTACATTTTGGCCAAAGCGTAATAAGCCACTCACCACGTCAAGGTCGCCTTCATGAGTGGTCCCTAACACTAGTTCCTACCTTTTATGGGCCATGACAGCCACATAAAGTTCAGGGAGCGCAGGTACAGCATGCACGCCAAGCACACTCTGCTTTTAACCCCGTCCGGTGCCATTACAGCTTTCATCGGATCCAGGGATGCAAGTACTCACATGCATGCTGAGCCCACTTTATACTTCTCCTGGAGCCTAATGGCTACTGGTAGGTGCTGTATAAGCAGACTCAGTTTTATACTGACTTTAAAACCAGCCTCCAGGGGGCAGATTAACTGGACAGGTGTGCCTTATTCAACATCCAGCATAAAGGCAGGGCAGAGTGCTGGTTGCAGTGTGCGATTGCATTTTGTGTTTTTACATTTATATCTCTATTTCGCCACAGCAATCTGCACCTGCTAGGGGTTGTGCGGGCTGAAATTTTCCATATTTTCCATACAGATTATACAGCCACCACTAGGGGGAGCTCACTACATACAGATTATACAGTCACCACTAGGGGGAGCTCACTACATACAGATTATACAGTCACCACTAGGGGGAGCTCACTACATACAGATTATACAGCCACCACTAGAGGGAGCTCACTATATACAGATTTTATTACAAGACCCGGAGGCGAGTATTGCTATTCTCCTTCTTTACTCTGACCAATAGCAGCAAAGAACAAATAAAAATATTGAAACATGTCATCAGCCCCTCCCCATAGTCTCTCTATAACAGGCCACACCGCCTGCAAATCCTCCTCTTTCTTTGCTGCTGACCGCAGATAAGTAGTGGGATTTATTGCTTGTGTCATTGTGTCCCACATATAGATTTGGTTTTATTTTGGGGTTTTCAGTTTTTATCTGTACTTGCTTTTCCCCCCTTTTGGGGCTATCTGAGAGTATATATATATTTATGTGGATATAGATTGTTTTTTCTTTTTAGGTTGTTCGCTCAGCCTGTGGCTATCAGGTGGTTAATTCGGCGCCTTCCCTCTCTTGTTGCGGGGCGCTTTTCATTTGCATCTCCCCCTTGTTCTGCCGTTCCGTGCCTTCTCGGTTCCCCCCCTTTGTCGGACGGTCCTTTTTTCCCGCCGCCACTTACCTCCGTGCGGCTGCAGCGGTTCTCTCTTTCATCCTTGCAGGCGCGCCCGAGATCTCGCGAGATCTCGGGCGGCTGCCGCTTCCGCTTTGTGTCTGTACCGCTCGGAGCTACCTGCGCCTCGGTCCGTCCCTCGGCTCGGTTTTTTTCCAGGTTTCTTCTCCTTACTGGCTTGGGGCAAATCCCCATTGCCAGCATATTAACCCTCACTCCCCCATCACCAGCACATTAACCCTACGACAGCATAATTAACTCAGAGCTGGTTCAGGGTTATATATACTATATATATTAGTCAGCAGTTCGTCAGCCATATCTGCCAGCAGGTCAACATGCCTAAGACTGTGCATAGTGGGCAGGGCCCTGCAGCAGAGGATGTTCCTCTAGTTGAATTAACCCCTTCGGGGGAGGATGGTCATGCTCTGACCCCTTGTGATCAATCTATTGATTTTCAGGCGTCACTGTCTAGCGCCATTGCTGCTGCCATGGGATCTATGACTTCGGTCATTTCCCAAACGATTGCCCAGGCCCTTGCTGCCCATCCCGCTACCTCCCAAACCCCAAAGCCCGTCATGGTGTCCGCACCCACCGGGCCGGGGCCATCTGCCTCCAGAAAGAGAAATAAAGGTGATGATGTTTCCACCAATGTTGGCGCGCCTGGTCCGCGCAAGAGAGCCTGTACGCGTCGGGCAGAACGCACGCGCAACTGGAAAAGTGCTAGAGCACTGCAGGAATTGGATTCCGACTCTGAAATCGGATCCGAGGAGGAGGCTATTGATGACGCCTTTGAGGAGGCAGAGGAGGACCCATCAGGGGTCATGGATGATAACCCCCTTCCCGGGTGTAGCTCCCTTATGTCTGCTGCAGAAGGTATGCCTGCACCTTTGACGGATCCCTCTGGGGAACCATTGTTCGACCCAGATTCGCTCCACCACCCCCGCTCGGCTGAGTGGTTACCGTTGGAGCACGTCTCCAAATATTTGGAGGCTAGAGTGCGATGTCCTCTTTCCAAAGAGGCTCGCAATAAGCTTAGGGCGGAATGCCCCAGACCCGTCATCCCTAACAGGGTATGCGAGACTCCGGCGGTCGACCCCAAAATGACGCAGTTCCTCGCCAAATCTGGTTGGAACCCGCGTAGGGGTCTGGAGTCGGCGCTAAGATCCTGCCAGGATAAACTCCTGGACATATTTGGCCCGCTGGCTAAACTATTTGACCTGGCGGAGGTGGCAAAAGCCGAGAACAAACAGGTTGATCCACTAGAATTACGCGAATGGGTACAAAGGGCCATTTGCGTAGCAGGGAACGTGAATACGTCCTTGGCTATAGAGAGGCGAAAGGCCATCCTTTTCAAAATTGAGCCAAAATTGTCAAACCTGGCTCTTACGGAAGCTGGTAAGGAGGCCCAGGGCCTTTTATTTGGAGAACATTTCATTAAGGACCTAGGGAGGTTTGTGGGGGCTTTCACGGCCTTAGACAAGGCCCAGTCCTCCATGAAGCGAGTTTTTCACGGTAGGGTCTCTACCAGGGCCGGCAGCTTCAGGGGCCGCCTGTCCGGCCGTGCCCAATTTCAGTCCCGTGGTTCGGGCCGAGGCTCCTACTCCCAGAGGTCTTCATTCCAGGAGCACAGACGAGAACAGTCTTCGTTCTTCCCTTCACGAGGAAGCTCCTGGCGTCCGAGAGGATATCGAGGAAATCCGTCTTCTAGACGTCCCTACGGTGAGTCTACCAACTCATTTCAATTCTTTAAAGGCTTGTGTAGGGGGCAGACTACGTCTTTTTTCCCCAGCTTGGTCCCACATCACCTCGGACCGTTGGGTCCTGTCCACGGTCAGGGGTTTCCATATCGAGCTGACGTCCTCTCCACTATCCCTCCCACCCCCGCACCCGGCGATACTCTCAGCGGTGAACCGCATGCTGGTCAACTCAGAACTGTCGGACCTGGTCCGCAAAGGAGCCATAGAACCGGCTCCGATGTCCCCTGGCCTGATAATCAGCAATATTTTTCTAGTGGCAAAAAAGGGGGGCCAACTTCGGCCTGTTATCAATTTACGCGCCCTCAACGCGTTCGTCAGATACCGCCATTTCAAGATGGAGGGCATCCATCTCCTTCAGGACCTCCTTCAGATGGGCGATTGGATGGTCAAGCTGGACTTGAAGGACGCTTATCTTACTGTCCCAGTAGAGGACGCGTCCAGGAACCTTCTCTGTTTCTCTTGGCAGGACAGGATTTGGCGGTTCACGTGCCTCCCGTTCGGCCTCTCTTCAGCTCCCTGGTGTTTCACCAAGCTGATGCGTCCGGCTATGGCGTGGCTGCGCAGTCGTGGAGTTCGTCTCATCATATATCTGGACGACATTCTGATCATGGCCCAGAATCGGTCAGTGTTACTGGATCATCTTCGCTGGACCATGGATCTTCTGTCAGATCTGGGTTTCCTCCTCAATCAGGAGAAGTCTTGCCTCACCCCGTCTCACGTGATGGAGTTCTTGGGGTTTCTGGTGGATGCCACGGCAGGGACGCTCAGCCTACCTCCGGCCAAGGTTCGGTCCATACGGAAGGAGTTGTGCAAAGCTCGGTCGTCTTCCCAGATCCCTCTACGCCATCTAGCCCGGATCATAGGGCTGCTGGCCTCGTCTATCCAGGCTGTTTTCCCAGCCCCGCTTCACTACCGGGCTCTACAGCGCCTGAAGATCTCCCACCTTCGGGCGGGGGCTTCCTATGCGGATTGGATCTCGCTGGACGAGGAGACCAAGGAGGAACTATCCTGGTGGATCCACAATCTGCGTGCGTGGAACGGCAAGGCGATCTTCGGCCATCGTCCGGATTTCGTGGTAGATTCGGATGCCAGCCTGTCGGGCTGGGGAGCTCACTGCGAGGGGATCACGACCGGAGGCGGTTGGTCAGAGGCCGAGGCGGGATTCCACATCAATGCGCTGGAACTGTTGGCTGGATCATTTGCAATCAAGAGTTTCACGAAAGGCACGGCCAGATCCTGCATCCAACTTCGCATGGACAACGTGTCAGCGGGGCGGTACATCAATGGCATGGGCGGAACCCGCTCCACCATCTTGTCTCGTCTGGCGAAGGATTTCTGGGACTACTGTCTAGACAAGGAGTTGGTTGTTTTGGCGGAATATCTCCCTGGCGTCCAGAACATTCATGCGGATTGGAGCTCTCGGTATCTTTCCGATTCCAGCGACTGGCAGTTGGATCCCGCGGTGTTCCGTTCCTTAATGTCAATTTGGGGTCCTTGCTGCATCGACCTGTTTGCTTCCCGTCTCAACTCGCAACTACGACGTTTTTACAGTTGGCGCCCGGACCCGGAAGCCAAAGCGGTGGACGCATTTCTGCAGGATTGGTCCAGAGATCTGCTTTACGCGTTTCCTCCATTTCAGCTGATCCCGAGGACCCTGATTCAGGTGAGACGTTATTCAGCGGATCTGGTGCTGCTGGTCCCTTTTTGGAACTCCCAGTCGTGGTTTCCGCACCTTCTGGAGATGATGATAGAGATCCCGTACCTGCTCCCGACGTCTCAGACTCTCCTCCAAGGTCCGAATCACCAACCACATCCTCTTCTCCTGGACGGATCCCTGCGCCTGCTGGCGTGTCGGATTTCAGGGGACCCTGGGAGGTCTCAGGAGTTTCGGGAACAGCTAGAGTCCTCTTGGAAAATGCGTGGGCCCCTGGCACCAGAAGATCTTACAGATCGGCCTGGGGATCTTGGGCTCGCTGGTGCGTGGCTAGGGACTTGGATCCCGTATCGGCACCTGTGACGGAGATCTTACATTTCCTATCTTCTTTATTTGACCAGGGCAAGGCTTACCGCACAATCAGCCTGTTCAGATCGGCTATTTCGGCCTCTCACCAAGGGTTTGATGGTACCCCTGCGGGACAACATCCTTTAGTATGTCGCCTCCTGCGCGGTTCTCGGATGTCTCGTCCTCCTAGACCTAGATTTTCTGCCACGTGGGATGTGTCTTGTGTCCTTTCTTTTTTGTCTTCTTGGCCTCAGAATACGGACCTTTCCCTTCGGCAGCTGTCGGCGAAGCTCGTCACTCTCTTTTGCCTGATCTCCTGCAAGCGGGTTTCAGACGTCCGGGCTTTGGACTCTGATGCACGCTCGTACACCCCGGAGGGGGTCTCTTTTGACATCTCTAGGAGGACTAAGACCCACATCCGGTCGGTGGCTTATCCTGCTTTCCCGGCTTCACCTTCACTTTGCCCAGTGGCCTGCCTCAGGGAGTATGAGGCTCGCAATTCTCCGCATCGGTCACGTGAGTTCCCGCATCTTTTCCTTTCGACCATTCGTCCTTTTGCCCCAGTGACCACTCCCACGCTGGCTAGGTGGATGAAGTGGATCATGGAGCTTGCGGGCGTGGATACTTCTGTTTTTTCGGCGCATTCTGCTAGGGGGGCGTCTGCTACCTCTTTAGCGGTTTCTGGCGCCAGACTGGAGGACATTTTGAAACTGGCGGACTGGTCCAGCGTGTCCACGTTCAGGGAATTTTACTTCCGTCCAGGTCCTCATGTTTTTTCGTCAATTATTGAGAATTTGTCTTAACTTTGAACTTGCAATATGAGCCTCCGGGTCTTGTAATAAAATCAGGTGATTTTCCTATTTCATGACGTAAAGTCATGATTTTATTAAAGACACGGAGGCGAGTATTGCCCGCCCTATGTTTTCCCTCCCTATGTGAGTTTTAAAGTTGGAATGATTTTGATTGTGTGTCATTGCATATTGATTTAACTCTATGAGTTTTTTCCTGAGTAGGTTTGTCGCAACCATTTGTTTGTGCATGCCATGCACCAATTTGCTTCTATCATGGTTCTGTTTTCGCCTTTTTTCAGGTTGAGATCGGTCAGTTCCGTGGTGTCCTTTGTTCTACGTCCTGGTTCGGAGGGTCGGCAGTTCGGTTCCAGCCGGTCATGTGACGTGGACAGCTTCAGGAGGTTCTTCAAGGTCGTTCCTGGTGTTCCTGTTTGCTTCCGGATGGATGGCGCTTTTGTTCCCCGGCTGTTCCGGTTCCTGGTTGGCGGTTCGGTTGGACTGTTCGGTTCGGATTTACAAAGAAAGTGGAGGATTTGCAGGCGGTGTGGCCTGTTATAGAGAGACTATGGGGAGGGGCTGATGACATGTTTCAATATTTTTATTTGTTCTTTGCTGCTATTGGTCAGAGTAAAGAAGGAGAATAGCAATACTCGCCTCCGTGTCTTTAATAAAATCATGACTTTACGTCATGAAATAGGAAAATCACCTGATTATACAGCCACCACTAGAGGGAGCTCACTACATACAGATTATACAGCCACCACTAGAGGAAGCTCACTACATACAGATTATACAGCCACCACTAGGTGGAGCTCACTACATACAGATTATACAGCCACCACTAGAGGGAGCTCACTGCATACAGGTTATACAGCCACCACTAGAGGGAGCTCACTACATACAGATTATACAGCCACCACTAGAGGGAGCTCACTACATACAGATTATACAGCCACCACTAGAGGGAGCTCACTACATACAGATTATACAGCCACCACTAGAGGGAGCTCACTACATACAGATCATACAGCCACCACTAGAGGGAGCTCACTACATACAGATTATACAGCCACCACTAGAGGGAGCTCACTACATACAGGTTATACAGCCACCACTAGAGGGAGCTCACTACATACAGATTATACAGCCACCACTAGAGGGAGCTCACTACATACAGATTATACAGCCACCACTAGAGGGAGCTCACTACATACAGATTATACAGCCACCACTAGAGGGAGCTCACTACATACAGATTATACAGCCACCACTAGAGGGAGCTCACTACATACAGATCATACAGCCACCACTAGAGGGAGCTCACTACATACAGATATACAGCCACCACTAGAGGGAGCTCACTACATACAGATTATACAGCCACCACTAGAGGGAGCTCACTACATACAGATTATACAGCCACCACTAGAGGGAGCTCACTACATACAGATCATACAGCCACCACTAGAGGGAGCTCACTACATACAGATCATACAGCCACCACTAGAGGGAGCTCACTACATACAGGTTATACAGCCACCACTAGAGGGAGCTCACTACATACAGATTATACAGCCACCACTAGAGGGAGCTCACTACATACAGATTATACAGCCACCACTAGAGGGAGCTCACTACATACAGATTATACAGCCACCACTAGAGGGAGCTCACTACATACAGATCATACAGCCACCACTAGAGGGAGCTCACTACATACAGATTATACAGCCACCACTAGAGGGAGCTCACTACATACAGATTATACAGCCACCACTAGAGGGAGCTCACTACATACAGATCATACAGCCACCACTAGAGGGAGCTCACTACATACAGATTATACAGCCACCACTAGAGGGAGCTCACTACATACAGATTATACAGCCACCACTAGAGGGAGCTCACTACATACAGATTATACAGCCACCACTAGAGGGAGCTCACTACATACAGATCATACAGCCACCACTAGAGGGAGCTCACTACATACAGATTATACAGCCACCACTAGAGGGAGCTCACTACATACAGATTATACAGCCACCACTAGAGGGAGCTCACTACATACAGATTATACAGCCACCACTAGAGGGAGCTCACTACATACAGATCATACAGCCACCACTAGAGGGAGCTCACTACATACAGATCATACAGCCACCACTAGAGGGAGCTCACTACATACAGATTATACAGCCACCACTAGGTGGAGCTCACTGCTTATAGATTATAGAACCACTACTATTGCTCCTGCTGCTGTACGCGGTCTGAAAACACTTCCATTTTTAAAGATTGTTTTTTATGTTTAAACTTTTTTGCTCATTAATCTCATTATATGACTTTATAGGGGGTCTGAGCTCCGCTGTTTCCCATCAAACCAGATCAGGTTGCGGGTTAAATTGCCAACTGTCTGCAGTAACCACTAGAGAGCGCTCACGGCGTACAGACATATACCGTTAGTCTTGCAGATCCAGCTCTAGGGTCAGGGCTGCAGGAATTGGTTCTTGGACTTACAGGGAAATGACCTGAGAGAAGGTGGGCGAGGGTCCAGCAGTGCCGTGTGTGTGTGCTGCGTACGTTCTACGACAGGTGCACTAATAGGAGGATGAAGGAATACTACAACATGCAGTGTTCCTGTCATCTGTTAGTGTTAGTCAACCTGTGACTGCTGCCATAAAACCACTACTCCCATCATGCCCTGTATGTATAGTGAAATATATCAGTGTATCATTCAAGAAAGAAATGACTTTAAATATCTTGGAATTGCTTAAATAACAATGTCCTGATCTATACGTGGATCTGAGAACATCTCGGTGAAGCCGCGGGGACCTCAGTGCAGATTAGTCTGCAGCATCCAGGCGGCATGTCGGTGGTCGGGGTCTGGTCTATGGTGCAGCAGATACATACAGCAATGTCACCCCTCCCCAGAGTATTGGAACAGATTCTACTCTTATAATAATAGGGAATTGCTAGTTAAGCAGAAGTCTGTATTAGATGCCCATGCACTGCCTGCTGTCCTCACCCGCCTGTTCAGTGTACTGTAGGTTACTTCAGCAGAGAGAAGCGTCTGATTATGCCTGACGCCACTTATCTCTGTCCAGAATAAAGGAACAGGTGAGTTGGGATCCAGCCTGTCTGCCCCTTGTTACCCCCCAGGGGGAGACATTGGGACGGTCAGGCTGCCCCCCTTCTTTGGTTTGTAGTCATCATGCGTAGGATCAGCCCTATCTTCCGTGTTGTATCTGTATCCATTCACACTGTTACTTTGTATCAAGACAGGAAATAAACAAGATGTAACTTTGCTGCCCTGAGAGAAGGGATGATGCTGCTGCTGCTGTCCAGGGCCTTACCTGCGTCTGGGGGCGACTCAGTCACATCTGCCCCGTGGACACACGTCAGGTCCACCAGAAATGCCATCAGAAGGTAAAGCTTCATTGTTCTGCACTCGGGCTCCAGGAAGACGTCAATCCCTGCAAATCATCCAAATAGCATTTAAATGTGAGGAGGTGTGGGGGTGGGGCGTCCCGGGGAGGGGTCTGTGGATGGGACGGCTCCAGCCACCTGTTACCTGAAGCCCCAGGCAACTTCAGGAAAGCCTCACCTGAGACGGCATATCTTCTGTTGTTGAGATAGAAGCGAACGACTCGATCCGGCACAAAACATCCAGTAAGATCCTCCCAGTCCTGACAGCGCCGTGGGGTCACAGTCAGGGCAGAAGACGGAGGGGACGGGCCCTGCTGCACCGTGGAGCCCTGAAGATCCAACATAAAGGATATATTAGTGATTGTATAAATCCTGCACGTTTCGGGGCCACTCTCCATACAAGAGGTCAGGGGTCTTCAAAGCCCCTGATGCTGGTCCTGAATTACCATGTTCATTTTGTCACTTGCCTTTCAGGGTGCGTCACCAATATAGATGTCACAGGGGCGTAGCATTAGGGGGTGCAGAGGTCTGTACCGGGCCCAGGAGCCTGAGGGGGCCCAAAGACCCTTGTGCCACCTAAGACACCGGCATTGTAGATAGTGCATGCTGGGATCTGTTCTAGATTTTGCACTGGGGCCCAGGATCTTCAAGAAAGACCTCTGGCTGGAGGGAAGGGGTTAGGTCAAGAATTTGGCATGGGGGGGTTCAATTTTTGTCTCAGGCAGCACGAGGGCTGTGTGCCTCCTTGCCCCTGGCCACAAAGCCCTGAGGGAAGGGGGCCCCAAGCTGAACTCTTGCACCTAAGCCCATGAGCCTTTAGCTAAGCCCTTGGATCAGTGGCAAAACTAGAAACGACTGGGCCCCACAGCAAATTTTTGGACGGGCCCTCCTCCCCCAGCAAGTTCTTTAAAACCTCCACTCCTGAGGCTAGTCAAGCTGGTGCCCGGCAGCCAGTCCGTCCGACCGTTTCCTACAGTGTCACCGTATAGAATCTCATTGTATAATGCTGTTGAGGGGCCCCTGACAATAAAATCTTCTAGTCTTCCTTCTAGGTGGGCCCCTACTGAGCTCAGGCCCCAAAGCAGCTGCTTATCCTGCCTCCCTTATAGCTACACCCCTGGATGTCACTCCGGGGGGTGCTGTGCGGCTATCAAACTCCTCACTCCCTGAAACCCCGTTCTGGAAGAGTTAGATATCATTCTGAGCTCCAGGGGACACCTAAGCAGACGGCCCCTTGTCCCCGACCCTTATGGTCCCTGACGTTGACAGGGCTTGGGTAACAGGTCGGGGCCGGCTCATTTTGGGGAGAACTTGCCATAAACCGAATGTCGGCCGATTCATACTTGTGTCCGGCGCCTATATATACAGTGCTGCCCATAATTGTTCATACCCCTGGCAAATTTTGACTTAAAGTAACTTTTTTCAACCAGCAAGTAATTTTTTGCTGGGAAATGACAGAGGTGTCTCCCAAAAGATAATGAGACGATGTACAAGAGACATTATTGTGGGAAAAAACATTTCTCAGCTTTTATTTACATTTGAGCAAAAAGTGTCCCGTCCAGAATTATTCCTCCCCTTCACAAAGTGTCACAGTCTGTGGGGAAATCCAAAGTTCTATACCATTCCAAGTAGTCCAAGCTGTTCTAAAGCCTCCTAATTACCCTGATCAATTGGGAACAGCTGTTTTATTCAACTCAACAGGTGAAAAGCAGCAGCTCTCTGCAGTCGGTTTGTGGACAGTCATGGCTAAGACGAAGGAGCTCAGTGAGGACCTGCGGCTGCGCATTGTGGCCGCTCACAAGTCAGGAAAGGGCTACAAGGACATTTCTAAATGTTTCAAATTCCAGTGGCTACAGTGCAAAGTGTTATTAAAAAATACAAGATGTTCCGCACTGTGGAAAATCTCAGAGGACGTGGTCGGAAGCCAAAAGTGACACCTGTGCTGGCCAGGAGGATAGTTAGAGAGGTGAAAATAAATCCAAGGATCATCACCAAGGCCATCCTGGTGAATCTGGCCTCTGCTGGTGGCAATGTCTCAAGGCAGACAATCCAACGGACACTGCACACTGCAGACCAAGGAGGACACCACTTCTCCAGATAAGGCACACAAAAGCTCATCTGGACAAAGAAGAAGACTTCTGGTCTTCTGTGTTATGGTCAGATGAAACAAAAATTGAATTGTTTGGTCACAATGATGTTTCCTTCATTTGGCGTAAAAAAGGATAAGCCTTCAACGCACAGAACACCATCCCCACTGTCACTGTCAAACATGGTGGTGGGAACCTAATGCTTTGGGGGTGTTTTTCATCCAATGGACCTGGGAACCTAATCACAGTAAACGGCACCATGAAAAAAGAGCAATACATAAGGATTCTCAACGACAACATTAGGCCGTCTGCAGAGAAATGTGGCCTTGGGCACCAGTGGACATTTCAGCATGACAATGACCCAAAACACACAGCAAAAGTGGTGAAGAAATGGTTAGCAGACAACAACATTAACGTTTTGGAGCAGCCCGGCCAGAGTCCAGACTGGAATCCAGTGGAGAATCTGGAGGAGCTAAAGATGTGGAGCTCATTGCTGGAAATGAATGGGCAAAAATACCTGTGGAGACCGGCAAAAAGCCAGTCTGCAATTATAGGAAGCGTCTGATCGCTGTAATAGCCAATAATGGCTTTTCTATTGATTATTGAGAAGGGTAGGAATAATTTTGGACTGGACACTTTTTGCTCAAATGTAAATAAAAACTGAGAAATGTTTTCCCCCCACAATAATGCCTCTTGTACATCGTCTTATTATCTTTTGGGAGACATCTATGTCATTTCCAGTCAAAAAATTTTTTGCTGGTTGAATAAAAGTAACTTTAAGTAAAAATTTGCCAGGGTATGAATAATTATGTGCAGCACTGTAACTGCATCATCCTTTTTGAGAAGGGGGGGGGGGGGTTATATTTTCCAGCACACAACCAACTTCCTGTCCACTAAATGTCCGCACTGCCCAGTAGTGTATTCTAGTAAATGGGAAGATAATCGCACGCCGGTCAGATTAACGTTCAGGTCCATCCTTGTCTGGTCGGGATGGACACATTGTATGTGGAGATGGTGACATGACATACCAGCCCGTTCATAGGAATCCACTGAATCACACTTCCCCAAGAGGTGCTTTCATTCAACACTTCGGGGCGTCTTTCAAGACTCGCTGTTGAGCAATTTTTCCGGATTCACTTCTATCAGCCGGTGACTCAAAGTGCTAATTGCAGAACTGAAATCACGTAACGATTACGTCATGTGATCCGAGTCTTGCCTGGGATGGAGCAATTGTATTGCAGGTCCAGATCAGGGCTCTAACTAACGGAACGGATGGGTTTTCAGCCTCAGAACGTTCTCATTCACTGCCAGCAACCAGAGATGTTGAAAAGGTTGATGTCCCAGAATTTCTGCCCCTCTCCAGGTAGTTTCCCGTCTTTGGCGCCATCTCATCCACTTTCCGCGCAGAACTAATTGCTGGAGCCTCGTGTAATGTTTCAGACGTCTCAGATTTCTCTATTGTAAGGGTTTGATGACATTGGCTCCTCTGCTCAGATTCACGTATCCACGCCGTTGGGGCCCGTCTTTGTGATTCTGGTTGTTGTGGTGATAACTTACGTTCCTCATAAACCCAACAACCAAGTTGGCCCAGTAAATGTACAACCTCCGCCCGCCGGCGCCTCTGCAAACATCTGATCCTGCCATTAAAATGCATGTTTGCGTGTCGTGGCACTTAAGTCCACTTCAGCTGTTGTTGACTTTCCTCATCGTCTTGTGGTGGAAACGTCTATGCTGTATCCACAGGGCGGTGCGTGATGTCATGGTATTGTCTAGATGGCGATCCAGCTGCCATTTTGTATCTCTGTGTGATCCACATGAGGGTTAGATGCAGACCAGGCGGTATCAGGTGCGCTGCGTTTGTGTCGCGGTAGCTTCTTTCCTGCCACTGAGTAAACTCATCTACAAATGAAACAGTTGGTGAACCCTTTGGAATGACCTGGACTTCTGCTCTGACTTCATGCATCTCTGTAACACGTCTTCTGAAGGTTGTTTGCCTCCAGCCATGGTTCACACTAGCCAGTTTTCCTCGCGAAAAACAGATCTGTCAGTAACCAGGCTTTGTGTGCCTTTATGTAATGGACAATGCACTGACAATCTCATCTCCTTGATTCAAACACCTCTTGGAGAGGTCGTTAACACAGAGGTTCATTTACTTTGTCCTTCCTGCACTGCGGATAATAAAAAGATCGTGTCCAGAGAGTTGTGGTCAATGATTCCTGTTCAGAATGGTCCCAGGTTATAAGAGGTGACCCCAAGGTTCAGTGCTGGGTCCTCTGTTATTTATTTTATTTATTAATGATATAGAAGATGGGAGTAGTAGTACTGTTTGTATTTTAGCAGATGACACTGAGCTGTGTAGTATTGTACGGTCTATGGAAGATGTCCATAAACTACAAGCTGACATGGACACTCTGAGTGATTGGGCATCAACTTGGCAAATGAGATTCAATGTGGACAAATGTAAAGTCCTGCATCTTGGTAGTAATAATCTCCGTGCTTCATATGTCCTAGGTGATGTAACCCTGGGGGAGTCACTTATAGAGAAGGATTTGGGTCTCCTTGAGGATGGTAGATTAAATAACAGCACAATGTCAATCAGCTGCTTCTAAGGCCACCAGGATATTGTCATGCATTATACGAGGCATGGACTCGAGGGGCAGGGATGTAATATTACCACTTTACAAAGCGCTGGTGCTGCCTCATCTGGAATATGCAGTTCAGTTCTGGGCACCAGTCCATAGAAAGGATGCCCTGGAGCTGGAGAGAGTACAGAGGAGAGCGACTAAACTGATAAGGGGCATGGAGGGTCTTAGTTATGAAGAGAGATAAAAAGAATTACATTTATTTAGTCTTGAGAAGAGACATCTAAGGGGGGGACATGATGAACCTGTACAAATATATAAATGGGCCATACAAAGAATACGGTGAAAAACTGTTCCATGTAAAATGTGCTAAAAAGACAAAGGGGCGCTGCCTCCGACTGGAGAGGAAGAAGTTACCTGGCTGCAATGAAGGGGAGCGGCAATAGCTGATCGTGGCACCTGGGAGTATAGTCAGAGGGATGCCGTTTCCTCTGCCTTCTGGTCGGAGCACCAACAGTGAAATCGTGGGGCTCCGATTGGTTCCCATGGCGCTGCTGTAGCGCTACAGGCCTGCCATGGCAATCTCCATACTGAGCTTTAAAAGTTTAAATCACCCCCTTTCCCAATTTTACATCTAAAAATATATTAACAATAAAAAAATAACCATATTAGGTATCGTCGCAACCAAAAATGTCTGAGCTATTAAAATATTTTAAAAAATTTCTGTACTGTAAATGTACCACAAAAATGGTACCAATATAAACTAAAGTTTGTTATGCAGACAACAAGCCCTCGTACAGCTCTGTAAACCGAAATAAAAAAAGCTATCACTGGCGGAAAATGTTGATGCAAAGAAAAGTTGGAGTCTTAGTAACATAGTAACATAGTATATAAGGCCAAAAAAATCCCTCTGTCCATCCAGTTCGGCCTGTTATCCTGCAAGTTGATCCAGAGGAAGGCAAAAAAAAAAACTGTGAGGTAGAAGCCAATTTTCCCCACTGTAGGGGAATAAAAACTTCCTTCCCGACTCCAATCAGGCATCAGAATAACTCCCTGGATCACCGACCCCTCTCTAGTAGCTACAGCCTGTAATATTATTACACTCCAGAAATACATCCAGGCCCCTCCTGAACTCTTACAGTGAACTCACCATCATCACCTCCTCAGGCAGAGAGTTCCATAGTCTCACTGCTCTTACCGTAAAGAATCCATAGTCTCACTGCTCTTACAGTATAGAGTCCATAGTCTCACTGCTCTTACAGTACAGAGTCCATAGTCTCACTGCTCTTACAGTAAAGTGTCCATAGTCTCACTGCTCTTACAGTATAGAGTCCATAGTCTCACTGCTCTTACAGTAAGAGCCCATAGTCTCACTGGCTCTTACAGTAAAGGAGTCCATAGTCTCACTGCTCTACAGTAAAGAGTCTATAGTCTCACTGCTCTTACAGTATAGAGTCCACAGTCTCACTGCTCTTACAGTAAAGAGTCCATAATCTCACTGCTCCTTACAGTAAAGAGTCCACAGTCCTCACTGCTCTTACAGTAAAGAGTCCATAGTCTCACCGCTCTTACAGTATAGAGTCCATAGTCTCACTGCTCTTACAGTAAAGAGTCCATCTTCCAGTCTCACATGCTCGTACAGTAAAGAATCCACTAGTCTCACTGCTCTTACAGTAAAGAGCCCATAGTCTCACTGCTCTTACAGTAAAGAGTCCCAAGTCTTCACTGCTCTTACAGTAAGAGTCCATAGTCTCAAACCGCCTCTTACAGTAAAGAGTCCATAGTCCTTACTGCTCTTTACAGTAAAGAGTCCATAATCTCACTGCTCTTACAGTAAAGAGTCCACAGTCTCACGCTCTTACAGTAAGAGTCCATAGTCTCACCGCTCTTACAGTAATAGAGTCCATAGTCTCACTGCTCTTACAGTAAAGAGTCCATAGTCTCACTGCTCGTACAGTAAAGAGTCCTAGTCTCACTGTTCTTACAGTATAGAGTCCATAGTCTCACTGCTCTTACAGTAAAGAGTCCATAGTCTCACTGTTCTTACAGTAAGAGTCCATAGTCTCACTGCTTACAGTATAGAGTCACAGTCTCACTGCTCTACAGTATAGAGTCCATAGTCTCACCGCTCTTACAGTAAAGAGTCCATAGTCTCACTGGCTCCTACAGTAAAGAGGTCCATAGTCTCACCCGCTCTTACAGTAAAGAGTCTATAGTCTCACTGCTCTTACGGTATAGAGTCCATAGTCTCACTGCTTCTTACAGTAAAGAGTCCATAGTCTCACCGCTCTTACAGTAAAGAGTCCATAGTCTCACTGCTCTACAGTAAAGAGTCTATAGTCTCACTGCTCTTACAGTATAGAGTCCACAGTCTCACTGCTCTTACAGTAAAGAGTCCATAGTCTCACTGCTCCTACAGTAAAGAGTCCATAGTCTCACCTGCTCTTACAGTAAAGAGTCCATAGTCTCACCGCCTCTTACAGTACAGAGTCCATAGTCTCACCGCTCTTACAGTAAAGAGTCCATAGTCTCACTGCTCTTACAGTAAAGAGTCCATAGTCTCACTGCTCTTACAGTAAAGAGTCTATAGTCTCACTGCTCTTACAGTATAGAGTCCACAGTCTCACTGCTCTTACAGTAAAGAGTCCATAGTCTCACTGCTCCTACAGTAAAGAGTCCATAGTCTCACTGCTCTTACAGTAAAGAGTCCATAGTCTCACTGCTCTTACAGTAAAGAGTCTATAGTCTCACTGCTCTTACAGTATAGAGTCCACAGTCTCACTGCTCTTACAGTAAAGAGTCCATAGTCTCACTGCTCCTACAGTAAAGAGTCCATAGTCTCACTGCTCTTACAGTAAAGAGTCCATAGTCTCACTGCTCTTACAGTAAAGGGTCCATAGTCTCGGCTCTTACCGTAAAGTTACGGCTCTTACCGTAAAGAATCCTCTTCTATGTTTGTGTACAAACCTTCTTTCCTGCAGATGATGTCCCCTCGTCACAATCACAGTCCTGGGGATAAATAGATGATGGGAGTGATCTCTGTACTGACTCCTTATATATTTATACATAGTTATTAGATCTCCCCTCAGTCATCTTTTTTCTAAAGTGAATAACCCTAACTTTGATAATCTTTCAGGGTCCTGTAGTTGCCCAATTCCAGTTGATACTTTAGTTGCCCCCCTCTGAACCCTCTCCAGCTCTGCTATGTCTGCCTTGTTCACAGGAGTCCAGAACTGTACACAGTCCTCCATGTGTGGTCTGACTAGTGATGTGTAAAGTGGTAGGACTATATTCTTATCACTGCCATCTATGCCCCTTTTAATGCAACCCATTATCTTATTGGCCTTGGCAGCAGCTGCCTGACACTGGTTTCTACAGCTTAGTTTGCTGTTTATTAAAATTCCTAGATCCTTTTCCATGTCAGTGTTACCGAGTGTTTTACCATTTAGTATGTACGGGTGACGTGTAGTATGTACGGGTGACTTGCTTTATTTCTTCCCATGTGCATAACCTTATATTTGTCAGTGTTAAACCTCATCTGCCACTTATCTGCCCAAGACTCCAATCTATCCAGATCCCTCTGTAGTATATATACATTATACTGTCCTCTGTAGTATATATACAGTATACTGTCCTCTGTAGTATATATACATTATACTGTCCTCTGTAGTATATATACAGTATACTGTCCTCTGTAGTATATATACATTATACTGTCCTCTGTAGTATATATACAGTATACTGTCCCCTGTAGTATATATACAGTATACTCTCCTCTGTAGTATATATACAGTATATACAGTGTACTGTCCTCTGTAGTATATATACAGTATACTGTCCCCTGTAGTATATATATACAGTATACTGTCCTCTGTAGTATATATATATATACACAGTATACTCTCCTCTGTAGTATATATACAGTATATACAGTGTACTGTCCTCTGTAGTATATACACAGTGTACTGTCCTCTGTAGTATATATACAGTATACTGTCCTCTGTAGTATATATATATATATATATATACAGTATACTCTCCTCTGTAGTATATATACCATATACTGTCCTCTGTAGTATATAAACAGTCCTCTGTAGTATATATATACCATATACTGTCCTCTGTAGTATATAAACAGTCCTTTGTAGGATATATACAGTATACTATCCTCTGTAGTATATATATACAGTATACTCTCCTCTGTAGTATATAAACAGTCCTCTGTAGTATATATATACCATATACTGTCCTCTGTAGGATATATACAGTACACTGTCCTCTGTAGTATATATACAGTATACTGTCCTCTGTAGTATATATACAGTATACTGTCCTCTGTAGTATATATATAGTATATTGTCCTCTGTAGTATATATACAGTATACTGTCCTCTGTAGTATATATACAGTATACTGTCCTCTGTAGTATATATATAGTATATTGTCCTCTGTAGTATATATACAGTATACTGTCCTCTGTAGTATATATACAGTATACTGTCCTCTGTAGTATATATATACACAGTATACTGTCCTCTTCAGTGTTAATTACTTTACACAGTTTAGTGTCATCTGCAAAAATTTATATTTTACTATGCGCACCTTCTACAAGATCATTAATAAATATATTGAAGAGGGTAGGGCCCAATACTGACCCCTGAGGTACCCCACTAGTGACAGTGACCCCTCCAGTACTGACCCCTGAGGTACCCCACTAGTGACAGTGACCCCTCCAGTACTGACCCCTGAGGTACCCCACTAGTAACAGTGACCCTTCCAGTACTGACCCCAGAGGTACCCCACTAGTGACAGTGACCCCTCCAGTACTGACCCCTGAGGTACCCCACTAGTAACAGTTACCCCTCCAGTACTGACCCCAGAGGTACCCCACTAGTGACAGTGACCCCTCCAGTACTGACCCCTGAGGTACCCCACTAGTGACAGTGACCTCTCCAGTACTGACCCCTGAGGTACCCCACTAGTGACAGTGACCCCTCCAGTACTGACCCCTGAGGTACCCCACTAGTAACAGTGACCCTTCCAGTACTGACCCCAGAGGTACCCCACTAGTAACAGTTACCCCTCCAGTACTGACCCCAGAGGTACCCCACTAGTGACAGTGACCCCTCCAGTACTGACCCCTGAGGTACCCCACTAGTGACAGTGACCCCTCCAGTACTGACCCCTGAGGTACCCCACTAGTGACAGTGACCCCTCCAGTACTGACCCCTGAGGTACCCCACTAGTGACAGTGACCCCTCCAGTACTGACCCCTGAGGTACCCCACTGGTGACAGTGACCCCTCCAGTATTGACCCCTGAGGTACCCCACTAGTGACAGTGACCCCTCCAGTACTGACCCCTGAGGTACCCCACTAGTAACAGTGACCCCTCCAGTACTGACCCCAGAGGTACCCCACTAGTGACAGTGACCCCTCCAGTACTGACCCCTGAGGTACCCCACTAGTGACAGTGACCCCTCCAGTACTGACCCCTGAGGTACCCCACTAGTGACAGTGACCCCTCCAGTACTGACCCCTGAGATTTACCGTTAATACCCACCCTCTGTTTTCTATCACTCAGCCTGTTACTTACCCACATACAGACGTTTTCTCCCAGTCCGAGCATTCTCATTTTATATACTAACCTTTATGTGTCAGTGTCAAATGCTTTGGAAAAGTCCAGATATACGACATCCATTGATTCGCCGCTGTCAAGTCTAGAACTTACCTCCTCATAGAAACTGAATAAATTAGTCTGACATGACCGATCCCTCATGAAGCCGTGCGGATATGGCGTTATTTGCCTATTTCCGTTCAGATGCTCTAACATAGCATCTCTTAGAAAACCTTCAAACAGTTTACCCACGACAGATGTTACACTTACCGGCCTATAGTTTCCAGGCTCAGTTTTTTTTACCCTTTTTGAATATTGGCACCACATTTGCCATGCACCAATCCTGTGGGACATTCCCTGTCAGTATAGAGTCTGCAAATATCAGAAATAAGGGTCTGGCTATGACATTGCTTAATTCCCTTAGGATACGGGAGTGTATGCCATCTGGGCCCGGCCATTTGTCTATTTAAATCTTTTTAAGTCGCTGTTGTACTTCTTCCTGGGTCAGACAGGACACTTTTAATGGGGAATTTATTTTTACATTCATCATTTCATCTGACAGTTTAGTTTCCTCAGTGAATACATTGGAGAAATACATTGCAAAATACATTGCAAAAGTTTTTTTTGTTTTTTTTTAAGTTGTAAAACAAATACCTACACAAGTTTGGTATCACTGGATTCGTATTGAGCCGCAGAATAAGGACGTCAGGTCATTAGTAGCGTATAGTGAACGCCGTGATGTCAATACCCCAAAAATCTTGGTGGAATTATGTTTTTTTTTTTTTTTTTTCAATTTAACCCCACAAAGATTTTTTTTCCCGTTTTCCAATAAAAAAACAGGTTAAATTAAATGGTACCATTACAAAATGCATAAGCCCCCAAATGGATATGTGAACGGAAAAATAAAAAAGTTATGGCTATTGCAACGTGGGGAGTAAAAAATGAAAAGGCAAAACACAATTGTTACATTGTCCATAGTTGTGACTTAAATGCAATCAGACACATTGGGGGTCATTTACTATCCAGAAATACATCTATATTAGGCATATTTCTGGCACAGATTGCGGCACAATATATTAGACCGGCGCTCGATGCGCTAAAGTTATGGAGAGTCCGGCGCCTCTTCATAACTTCGGTGGATCCACACCAGCACAGGGCCTTATTAAGACCAGAGTCTGAATGTCTAAAGCGCCGGTCTTAAAAAATGACCCCCATTATATTGGATCAGTGCGGAAATCCAGGTCATTCCAAAGGGTTCACTTACTAATTTTCAGTTTTTAATTTTTGCAAATCTCCTGTATGGTCCTGCACTGCTCATGAAAAGCCACAATGTGGTCATATGCAGTGTGGGCAGTGACCCATATGATGACCCGGCTCCAATCCCGTCTTCTGATCTGTCCTTTACATTACAGAACATGGAGAGCGATAAGTCAACAGCTGCTTGGAAAGGATAAATTCCTGCTTCTGTTTTCCTCCTTCCATTTACTTAGCAATGTTGACACAAGAAAGGAGAATATTTCACAGGATGAGATCTGCGCTCAACCAACACCCCCCCAAATATGTAATGTGCTTGAGGTCAATTTGCCAAGATGTTGTAAGAGGAAGAATCTTCATCTTGCGTAACAGAGTCACCATCTGCTGCATCTTCTGAGGCTTCTGCCTTTGAGTGAATCTTACGATCTTGACATCATCATGACAACTGGTTCAGGTGCTCGATGCAATAAACCCAGAGGAACTTTCATGGGGAAAATATTTCCAGTAATATAATGGAGCTCCGGTCATCTCTATGGGAGTGCCAGAGATACCAGAGCACTCTACTCACCTCGACCTCACCTACTCGTCTCCAGCAGTCCCATGGAGATGACTGGAGCTGCAGGGCGCATGCACGACCACCACACCATTCATATGAGGAAACACATTCTTGTGATGAGTGGGGGTTCTAGCAGTCGGACCCCCACTGATTAATCACGTATCACCTATCCTATGGATAGCGGATAATTGTTACTGGAGCAGAGGAACCAAAGGAGCTCCAGATTGGCTTCACGCCGCTGGTATACATGCTTGAGCCCCCAATAGAAAAATTATGCAGCGATTTTCTATATGAGGTGTAAGAAGGTACCTGGAATCATCGTGGATGGAAGGTATGTGTCATCGAGGTTCCTGGCCTCCGTGAAGTAAGAGTCAGTATTTTAAGTGTCAGCAGCAGCTATTGCTAATTGACACCGTGAGATTTAGCATGGCTGTAATAGCTGATCCGGGACGGCTCTTACTGGGAGTAGTCAAAGTGCTGGGTGGGTGACTACTCCCCATATTCCAGGCCGAGTTTTGCCAGACATAAAAACCAGCCAGCACTGCCGGGTGGGGAGGATTTACCTCCCTCTGACAGTGGAGCTCAGGGGTCTGTGTGCTGCCATCTGAGGGCTATGCTGGGATCTGAGGTTTGAGCCGGGCTGGAGGACTCAGGCCCCTCTAAAGGCGAACAGGCCCCCTATGAACTTGATGAGGCTGAACTGCTAACAGGGTGTGAATTAACACCCAGGAGAAAAGGTGACTTTTATTGTTTATGGACTTTCCTTGTGTGTGAACAAACACCAAGCCTCCTGCATTTTGTGATGCACCAATGTGTGAATAAACACCGCTGTCTGATTCAAGGACTGTGCACTTTGCCTCTATACTGCATCCGCTAGTCCTAACTACCAGAGCGAATCCCCACAATTGGTGGAGGATGCGGGCAAACGCTGTGAGGCTGGCGTGAACGCCAATATTTTTTAGGGTTTGCATTTTTGGGCACAGTTGTATGTCGTACATCAAACCAGCTGTGTTTCAACCTGTGCCCCACAAAAAAATGGAGGCTGTTGTGAAGGCCCTCATGGAGGCTAATTAGCAGCAGTGAGAGACCAACCAGTTGCTGCTACAATACGCGATGGCTTTGCAGACAGCAAGAGCAACCCCATGCATCCACCATGCCTGGAAAGCAGTCCGTGCAACGATTCCTAAGATGACACCCGCAGACGACATCAAAACCTACCTGGCAGATGTACGAGAAAGTGGCAATCAGGGAAAAGCTGCCCCGAGACCAGTGGGCTGAGGTCGTCGCTCCTTTGCTGGCATCAGTCCCAGCGGGTGTATTTCGACTTGCTGGACGATCAAGATTTTGGCAAGACTGGGGGTGAATGCGTTGGTCCGGGCCCAGTGGGTACATCAGTGGGGGGTTTAAGCCTGCTGAGCCCGCGAGACCCCAGTATTATGACTTACTCCACCTTTTGCAAAAGTGGCTACAGCCTGATGTCCCACGGCTATGCTGGATAGACTATTGGCTGACATATTCTGGAGGGCACTGCCACCCTCTCTCCAGCACTGGATCAGCCAGATATCTCCTGGAAATGGTGGACCTGATGGAACGCTATGAGGCCACCAAGAATCTCAAGGGGGGTTCTTTTGGGAGAAGGGCAGGCAAACTCCAGAACTCCCCACCCCAGGCCCACTAGTATGAGCCAATGAAACCCCCCTGGAGGTTCTCCCTATGGGCCAGACCCAGTTAATCTGCTGGCGGTGTCAGGAACCTGGCCACACCAGGGCTGACTGTCCTCATCAGGTTGAGCCCATGGACACTAATTGTGGTTACCGACAATCGTTATATGCTAGAAAACTGTGTGCCACAGGTACCCCGTAGGCTCTAGACCACTTGTGCGAGGTGGAAGTGGGAGACACTCAAGCGGAGGCGCTGCTGGACTCAGGGAACTTGGTGACCCTGGTAAGGGCTACCCTGGTGCGGTCCACTAAGTATACTGGCCTGAAAATTGGGGTGATGTGCATTCATGGAGACTTGAAAGACTATCCCACCGCGCTGGTGTCTCTAACCACGGTAGCCAGCAGTTGGACCCACTATGAACTCATAATAGGGAGAGACTTTCCAGGTTGCCCTGCCCTATGGCTGGTTGTGAAAGTTAAGGAATAAGCCCAGGAGATTGGCCTTGTTCAGTGGTACGGCCAGAACCCTGGGAACCTGAGGCCAAAGGGCCAGCAGTAGGGGTGACCGCCACTTCGGTGGAAGTGGCGGTTAGAATTAGCCCACCAACATGTTCTCGGGAGTCATCTGGGACTGCAATAGACACAGGACCGGATACTAAAACGGTTTTACTGGCCCGGTGTCTTAGAGAGGTGGATGACTTTTGTAAGTCTTGCCCGACCTGCCAAACCACTAGCCCCCAGCACCTGTTCCGCAGTCCCTTAGTGTCCCTCCCGATTATCCAGGTACCATTTGAGAGAATCACTATGGATCTCGTAGGCCCAGTACCAAAGTCCGCTAGGGGGCACCAACACATCTTGGTCGTCCTGGACTACACCACTCGGTACCCGGAGGTGGTGCCACTGCGACATACATTGGCTAAACTTATAGCAAGAGTTAACGGAGATGTTTTCCCGAGTGGGGATACCCAAAGAGGTTCTGACTGACCAGGGGACTACTTTTATGTCCAAGGTCATGCAGGTGCTCCGTAAGTTGCTGAATATCAAACAGATACGGACGTCCGTCTATCACGCGCAAACTGACGGCCTAGTAGAAAGGTTTAATCAAACGTTAAAAACCATGTTGAAATGAGTAGTGTCTAAGGATAGAAAGGACTGGCACCTCCTTCTGCCCTATCTTATTTTCGCAGTGCGAGAAGTGCCCCAGGCCTCTACTGGGTTCTCGCCCTTTGAACTACTATACGGCAGACATCCACGTGGTCTGTTGGACATAGCCAAAGAGGCGTGGGAGCAACAACCCACTCCACATAAAAGTGTTGTTGAATACGTCACCCAGATGCAGGAATGTATGGAAACCGTGTTGCCGCTGGTAAAGGAACATATGGAGGCTGCTCAGCAAGCCCCGAGTCGGGTGTATAATCGGCAAGCTCGGGTCCGGATCTTTAACCCGGGAGATCGGGTTTTGGTTCTGGTGCCGACCGTGGACAGTAAGTACCTGGCTAGGTGGCAGGGGCCCTACGAGGTACTCGAAAAGGTTGGAGAAGTAAACTACAAGGTACACCAGCCAGGGCGGCTGAAGCCGGAGCAGGTTTACCATGTGAATTTACTTAAACCGTGGAAAGATAGGGAAACCTGTATGGAAGACAGTTCGTGGCCTACCTTTCTAGGGGGAGAGGTACCGGCCCCTCAGTATGATGCCAGAGAGGCGGCTGCCACAGTGAAGATTACTGACAGCCTCTCCTCTAAACAGACTCAGGAGACCAGGGAGTTCATCAGCAGGAACACAGATGTGTTCTCGGTCCTCCCTTTCTGGACGCACTTCCATAATCCAGCATGATTGTCACTGAGCCTCAGGCCAAAATTTGGTTGAAACTATACAGGGTACCTGAGGCTCGGCGACAGTCCATCTCTGAGGAAGTGCAGCTAATGCTGCAACTAGACATCATCGAGGAGTCTAGAAGTGAGTGGGCCAGTCTTATAGTATTGATACCCAAACCAGACGGGATGTTGCGGTTTTGTAACGATTTTCAAAAATTAATCGAGGTTTCTAAGTTCGATGCGTATCCCATGCCCCGGATAGACGAGCTGATTGAGAGGTTAGGACAAGCCCGGTATTTTTATGTTTTGGACTTCACTAAAGGGTACCGGCAGGTGCCCCTAACGAAGGCTGCCAAAGAGAAAACTGCCTTCATCACACCAGAGAGGGTGTATCAGTATAAGGTGTTACCCTTTGGTCTGCATGGCGCCCCGCCACTTTCCAAAGGCGAAAATCAGTGATGGTTCGCTGGGATGATCGGGCGGAAGAGGCTTTTTCCACTTTGAAGTCGGCCTTGTGTGGGGCACCGGTTTTGGTGATGCCCGACTTCAAAAGGGAGTTCGTGGTACAGGCTGATGCCTCCGAAGTAGGTCTCGGTGCTGTACTGTCTCAGGAAGTCAATGGAGAGGAACATCCCACTGTCTTCCTCAGCCGCAAGCTCACCCCAGCCGAGACCGGGTACAGTATAGTGGAGAGAGAGTGCCTGGCTATCAAGTGGGCACCCGAGTCTCTCCGCTACTATTTGTTGGGGAGAACATTGGCATTTGGAGCGCAGCGTCAGGAACACGAATTGTGACTGGTGACCGACCACTCCCCTCTCAAGTGGAAGAGCCAGGCCAAGGACAGAAATGCCAGGGTCACCAGGTGGTTCCTGTCCTTACAGAACTTTAAGTTCTCTGTGGAACACAGGGCAGGCCGGTTGCAGTGAAAAGCAGATGCCCTGTCCCGGGTATACTGTATGGAAGGTGTTCACCCCCCTCAGGGTTAAACAAAGGGGGGGGGGTATGTTAGAAGGTACCTGGAATCATCTTGGATGATAGGTACATGTCACCAAGGTTCCTGGCCTCGGTGGAGTAAGAGCCAGTATTTTATGCGTCAGCAGCAGCTATTGCTAATTGACACCTTGAGATTTAGTATGGCTGTCCTAGCTGACCTGGGACGGCTCTTACTGGGAGTAGTCAAAGTGCTGGGTGGGTGGCTACTCCTCATGTTCCAGGCCGGGTTTTACCAGGCATAAAAACCAGCCAGCACTGCCAGGTGTGGTGGATTTACCTGCCTCTGACAGTGGAGCTCAGGGGTCTGTGTGCTGTGAACTGAGGGCTGTGCTGGGATTTGAGGTTTGAGCCGGGCTGGAGGACTCAGGCCCCTCTAAAGGCGAACAGGCCGTCTATAGACTTGATGAGGCTGAACTGCCGACAGGGTTAACACCCAGGAGAAAAGGTGACTTTTATTGTTTATGGACTTTCCTTGTGCGTGAACAAACACCAAGCCACCTTTTGTTATACACCAATGTGTGAATAAACTGTTTACTGTGTACTTTGCCTCTATACTGCATCCGCTAGTCCTAACTGCCAGAGCGAATCCCTACAGAGGTCACAGGAATTTCCTGGTAATGGAGGAGAAACAGAGCAGAGCCCATGAAAATGTTGCACATGCGCAGTGTGATCCCATGCACTGCTCTTACCCTTCCGTGGGCATCAATGACAGATTTAAGGGCTGTGTAATAACAAGGATGGCTCCACAGTAGTCACACATAGCAAATGTAGTGCCAGTATTCAAAAAGGTGGCAAAAAGTTTATCCTCTAATGGGTAAAAATACCTAAAGATTTGAAGGTTTTCTAAGAGATGCGAACCTGGTATTCTTCAATGAAAATAACCGAGCCACAAACATGTCTGGTATATAAGATTTGCTCAGAATATGTTAACATATAAGACTCAGTACTGGAGTCAGTCACTTCAGCAATTGGCATTTATCATGTAGAGAACGTTAATACAAGGCACTTACTAATGTATTGTGATACTCCATATTGCCTCCTTTCCATCACATTATACACAGCATGTATCCATGGTTATTACCACCGTGTAATCCAGCATCGGTGGCCGTGCTTGCACACTATAAGTAAAGGCGTTGGTCTATGCGCACTTCCAGCCTTTCCCTATAGTGTGTAAGCACGGCCACCGCTGCTGGATTACACGGTGGTAATAACCATGAATACGTGCTGTGTATAATGTGATGGAGAGCCCCCCCCCCCCCCCAATGCCACTCTGAACTCTGCAGAGAGCAGCACACATACACAGATCTGAGTCTGCTATAAACATATCCCCTATCTCCCCCTTACAGTCTGCTACAGCTCACTACTGTCACACACCTGAGAAATCAGCCCAGCACTGCAGAGGAGACCTTCTCTCCAGCAGCCACAGTTTTCTGACAGCAAGGAGGGCAGGAGGATGGCCAGACATGTTCTCTCCTCCTTCACTGCCAGCAGCCCAGGAAGCTTAGAAGATACTGCCGGGCCTCCTGTACAATCACTGTGCGATACTGCCACCTAGTGGCTACAATAATTATCTCTCCTGAGAAACAAGAGAAATAATTACTCCTCCGTCTTATCTACCGGCACAGGAGATTGGGGGCCCACCGAGGATTCCCCTGCCTCCCCGGTGGGCCAGTCCGAGCCTGTCCATAACCATCGGGTTTCAGCTCAGGTCTCAGCATCTCTGGGCAGGTCGGGTTATGTTGGAAGATACTGCTTGCGACGCTGCGGATGGTGTTTGTGATGTTCTCCTTAAGTTCCTCCAGGGGATGTGGATTGCTAGCTGACACTTTCTGCTTTAAAATTCCCCACAGATAAAAACCACATGTGGACGTCTGGGGACAGTGGCGGCCATAACCCCTACCTCTCACAGTTCACTCCTCCGCAAACAGTTGATGAACCCGTCCAGTGAGGTCCGCGAGGAGCAGCATGTTCCCCATCTTGTTGGACATTCCTTCTTCTGGTGTTAGTTGGTTGTAAAACTCTTCCGGTAAATGGCGGTATTCACAGTCGATTTGATGAAAATTGGGTCTACAATTCGTGTTCCTGACGATGGGGTACAAACGCCAATTTTCTGTTCATGAAGTGGTGTTTTGTGAGTAACATGGGGATTTTCCATGGACCAGTACCTCGTATTCTGGGAATTTACGTGACCTGAAATTAAACCAAGCTTCGTCCGTCATAAGGTCCAGCAATGTCTGTCAGCAATCACAGTCAGCACCAAGTCCGGCAATTTCCGCGTTTCGCTTTGTCAGTTCCTGCAAGCACGTTATTTGGTGCGGTTTCAGGTCCATAGATTTCCGTTCTCGCTGACACCTCGTTCCTGATCCAACAACCTGCTGAGACAGTCTTTGAGGTGATTTTTGGTGGCTACTTGCTCCGTGGCTGAATTTTAACTTCCATCGATGGAGGCCTCCGTTTCTTCATGCTTGAGGCCATTTCCGAACCAGACTCTGAATATGACGTTTCGCTGGTGGTTCTGTTCCTGGGTAATTGTTGGCAAAGGTCTTTGGCGTTTTCTTAATCGCCTTCCACAATCACTATTCGCGGTTCAATTTTATCAAACTGTATAGAAAATCCGTCTTATTTGTCCACAGCAACCAATCAGAGCTCAGCTTTCAGTTCCCACAGCGCTCTAAAAGAATGAAAGCTGAGCTCTGATTGGCTGCCGTGGACAAAAAAGACAGATTTACTATGAGGCAGTTTGATTGGGAGATGTTGGAAGAGGCTACTTTTTCGCGGGCCGCCCTGTATAAGCATATGGCAAAGAAATGCATTTTTTTCTCAAAGTTTTTTCTTTTAATATTACAACAAAAGAAAAACAACATAAATGTGTAATCACTGAAATCGTACGGACCCGAAGAATGAAGGGAACAGGTCAGTTCTACGGAGAGGGAATGTCGTAAAAACCAAACCCATAAAATTGTGGCAGAATTTATATTCTTGTACATAGGAGCAGTATTATAGTAGTTATATTCTTGTACATAGGAGCAGTATTATAGTAGTTATATTCTAGTACATAGGAGAAGTATTATAGTAGTTATATTCTTGTACATAGGAGCAGTATTATAGTAGTTATATTCTTGTACATAGGAGCAGTATTATAGTAGTTATATTCTTGTACATAGGAGCAGTATTATAGTAGTTATATTCTTGTACATAGGAGGCAGTATTATAGTAGTTATATTCTTGTACATAGGAGGCAGTATTATAGCAGTTATATTCTTGTACATAGGAGGCAGTATTATAGCAGTTATATTCTTGTACATAGGAGCAGTATTATAGTAGTTATATTCCTGTACATAGGAGGCAGTATTATAGTAGTTATATTCTTGTACATAGGAGCAGTATTATAGTAGTTATATTCTTGTACATAGGAGCAGTATTATAGTAATTATATTCCTGTACATAGGAGCAGTATTATAGTAGTTATATCCCTGTACATAGGAGCAGTATTATAGTAGTTATATTCTTGTACATAGGAGCAGTATTATAGTAGTTATATTCCTGTACATACAGACGTGGACAAAATTGTTGGTACCCTTTGGTCAATGAAAGAAAAAGTCACAATGGTCACAGAAATAACTTTAATCTGACAAAAGTAATAATAAATTAAAATTCTATAAATGTTAACCAATGAAAGTCAGACATTGTTTTTCAACCATGCTTCAACAGAATTATGTAAAAAAATAAACTCATGAAACAGGCATGGACAAAAATGATGGTACCCCTAACTTAATATTTTGTTGCGCAACCTTTTGAGGCAATCACTGCAATCAAACGCTTCCTGTAACTGTCAATGAGACATCTGCACCTCTCAGCAGGTATTTTGGCCCACTCCTCATGAGCAAACTGCTCCAGTTGTGTCCGGTTTGAAGGGTGCCTTTTCCAGACTGCATGTTTCAGCTCCTTCCAAAGATGCTCAATAGGATTGAGGTCAGGGCTCATAGAAGGCCACTTTAGAATAGTCCAATTTTTTCCTCTTAGCCATTCTTGGGTGTTTTTAGCGGTGTGTTTTGGGTCATTGTCCTGTTGCAAGACCCATGACCTGCGACTGAGACCAAGCTTTCTGACACTGGCTAGTACATTTCTCTCTAGAATTCCTTGATAGTCTTGAGATTTCATTGTACCCTGCACAGATTCAAGACACCCTGTGCCAGACGCAGCAAAGCAGCCCCAGAACATAACAGAGCCTCCTCCATGTTTCACAGTAGGGACAGTGTTCTTTTCTTGATATGCTTCATTTTTTCGTCTGTGAACATACAGCTGATGTGCCTTGGCAAAAACTTCGATTTTTGTCTCATCTGTCCACAGGACATTCTCCCAGAAGCTTTGTGGCTTGTCAACATGTAGTTTGGCATATTCCAGTCTTGCTTTTTTATGATTCGTTTTCAACAATGGTGTCCTCCTTGGTCGTCTCCCATGTAGTCCACTTTGGCTCAAACAACGACGGATGGTGCGATCTGACACTGATGTTCCTTGAGCATGAAGTTCACCTTGAATCTCTTTAGAAGTCTTTCTAGGCTCTTTTGTTACCATTCGGATTATCCGTCTCTTAGATTTGTCATCAATTTTCCTCCTGCGGCCACGTCCAGGGAGGTTGGCTACAGTCCCATGGATCTTAAACTTATGAATAATATGTGCAACTGTACTCACAGGAACATCTAGTTGCTTGGAGATGGTCTTATAGCCTTTACCTTTAACATGCTTGTCTATAATTTTCTTTCTGATCTCTTGAGACAGCTCTTTCCTTTGCTTCCTCTGGTCCATGTCGAGTGTGGTACACACCATATCACCAAACAACACAGTGATTACCTGGAGCCATATATATAGGCCCAATGGCTGATTACAAGGTTGTAGACACCTGTGATGCTAATTAGTGGACACACCTTGAATTAACATGTCCCTTTGGTCACATTATGTTCTGTGTTTTCTAGGGGTACCATCATTTTTGTCCATGCCTGTTTCATGAGTTTATTTTTTTACATAATTCTGTTGAAGCATGGTTGAAAAACAATGTCTGACTTTCATTGGTTAACATTTATAGAATTTTAATTTATTATTACTTTTGTCAGATTAAAGTTATTTCTGTGACCATTGTGACTTTTTCTTTCATTGACCAAAGGGTACCAACAATTTTGTCCACGTCTGTAGGAGCAGTATTATAGCAGTTATATTCTTGTACATAGGAGGCAGTATTATAGCAGTTATATTCTTGTACATAGGAGACAGTATTATAGCAGTTATATTCTTGTACATAGGAGCAGTATTATAGTAGTTATATTCTTGTACATATGAGCAGTATTATAGTAGTTATATTCTTGTACATAGGAGCAGTATTATAGTAGTTATATTCTTGTACATAGGAGGCAGTATTATAGTAGTTATATTCTTGTACATAGGAGGCAGTATTATAGTAGTTATATTCTTGTACATAGGAGACAGTATTATAGCAGTTATATTCTTGTACATAGGAGCAGTATTATAGTAGTTATATTCTTGTACATAGGAGCAGTATTATAGTAGTTATATTCCTGTACATAGGAGCAGTATTATAGTTATATTCTTTTACATAGGAGCAGTATTATAGTAGTTATATTCTTGTACATAGGAGCAGTATTATAGTAGTTATATTCTTGTACATAGGAGCAGTATTATAGTAGTTATATTCTTGTACATAGGAGCAGTATTATAGTAGTTATATTCCTGTACATAAGAGCAGTATTATAGTTATATTCTTGTACATAGGAGCAGTATTATAGTAGTTATATTCTTGTACATAGGAGCAGTATTATAGCAGTTATATTCTTGTACATAGGAGCAGTATTATAGTAGTTATATTCTTGTACATAGGAGACAGTATTATAGTAGTTATATTCTTGTACATAGGAGGCAGTATTATAGTAGTTATATTCTTGTACATAGGAGGCAGTATTATAGTAGTTATATTCTTGTACATAGGAGGCAGTATTATAGTAGTTATATTCTTGTACATAGGAGACAGTATTATAGCAGTTATATTCTTGTACATAGGAGCAGTATTATAGTAGTTATATTCTTGTACATAGGAGCAGTATTATAGTAGTTATATTCTTGTACATAGGAGACAGTATTATAGTAGTTATATTCTTGTACATAGGAGGCAGTATTATAGTAGTTATATTCTTGTACATAGGAGGCAGTATTATAGTAGTTATATTCTTGTACATAGGAGACAGTATTATAGCAGTTATATTCTTGTACATAGGAGCAGTATTATAGTAGTTATATTCTTGTACATAGGAGCAGTATTATAGTAGTTATATTCTTGTACATAGGAGGCAGTATTATAGTAGTTATATTCTTGTACATAGGAGACAGTATTATAGCAGTTATATTCTTGTACATAGGAGCAGTATTATAGTAGTTATATTCTTGTACATAGGAGCAGTATTATAGTAGTTATATTCCTGTACATAGGAGCAGTATTATAGTTATATTCTTGTACATAGGAGCAGTATTATAGCAGTTATATTCCTGTACATAGGAGCAGTATTATAGTAGTTATATTCTTGTACATAGGAGGCAGTATTATAGTAGTTATATTCTTGTACATAGGAGCAGTATTATAGCAGTTATATTCCTGTACATAGGAGCAGTATTATAGTAGTTATATTCTTGTACATAGGAGCAGTATTATAGTAGTTATATTCTTGTACATAGGAGGCAGTATTATAGTAGTTATATTCTTGTACATAGGAGCAGTATTATAGTAGTTATATTCTTGTACATAGGAGCAGTATTATAGTAGTTATATTCTTGTACATAGGAGCAGTATTATAGTAGTGATATTCTTGTACATAGGAGCAGTATTATAGTAGTGATATTCTTGTACATAGGAGCAGTATTATAGTAGTTATATTCTTGTACATAGGAGCAGTATTATAGTAGTTATATTCTTCTACATAGGAGGCAGTATTATAGTAGTTATATTCTTGTACATAGGAGCAGTATTATAGTAGTTATATTCTTGTACATAGGAGCAGTATTATAGTAGTTATATTCTTGTACATAGGAGCAGTATTATAGTAGTTATATTCCTGTACATAGGAGCAGTATTATAGTAGTTATATTCTTGTACATAGGAGGCAGTATTATAGTAGTTATATTCTTGTACATAGGAGGCAGTATTATAGTAGTTATATTCTTGTACATAGGAGGCAGTATTATAGTAGTTATATTCTTGTACATAGGAGCAGTATTATAGTAGGTATATTCTTTGACAATTTTCTTTTTATTGAAAATAGATTCAGTAAGGCATACCACAACTATACAAATGTCATATACATGAAAGTACAGCGTATTCAGTACAGGTAGGTTGAGACAGCAGAATTACAGCTTGAAGACGTATGTCCCAATGTTGCTCAAGTATCTAACAAGCAAAATCAGCATGTTCATACATACAACTTCACCCCTCCAAAATAAGCACAGACGGTTCAGTACGCCTATAGTGTTGCAGAGTGGTAGCCGGCTTTAAAGAAAAAACGTATAGTAGAGTGTAAGGTAAGAGGGGGGTGGGAGGAAAAGGAAGTTAGGGACAGGGCTTGGGGGAGAGGGCAAGAGGGGAAAAGGGGGGGAGGAAAGGAAACGTAGGAAGGAAAACAAGAACTAAAACCCATCCATGATACCTAGACAAATAAAGCATATCAAGTGTTTCTCGACCATGTTATCTATCACAATAGACGCTGAAGTGAAACTGATCGCTACCCACATGAAGGATTGAGAAAAGGACATAGATATCCTATTGCCGGCCCAAGTAAAGAATTATCGAAGCACTTCTGAACTTGCTATTTGCGCAAAATGCAAGTTACTCGACTCCCCTAAACATGAACCAAGGGGTCCACATTTTCATATATTTGTTGTGATTCCTGTCCTCCCAACTCGCTAACTCCTCCATACGACATATGTGATCCACTTTATTCAGCCATGCCTCTACAGTGGGGGGTTCAGTGCATAGCCACTGCTGCGGGATGAGCAGTCTGGCCGCCTGAAGCAGATGTGTAGTCAGGCACTTCTTAGAGGGCGAAAAGGAGGGAGTTGGGAGCCACAGGAGTACAAGTGAAGGAGGTACCTCAACTGTGACCCGTGTTATGCTCTGGATGGTGGACAGAACCCCTTCCCAAAAGGGACGAATTTTCGGACAAAACCAGAAAATATGGGATAATGTACCTGTGCTTTCCAGACACCTCCAACATGTATCATCTTGTCTCATACCTCTAATATACAGTTGCTTCGGAGTCTGATACCATTGGGTAAGGACCTTGTATGAATGTTCTTGAATCCTAGTACATCTGGAGAACCCATGTGAGTGTGCGTGCATGCGCATAACATCCGTCTCGCTCAATTCTAAATTCAACTCAGCGGCCCAGAGCCTCGCATATTGCGGCATTCCAGGAGAGCGGGGACTAACCAAGGCCAGATAACACAAGGAAATCAGCTTGCGAGGGACAGTCTCGGACACCAGCAGCTTCTCAAACCATGACTGCGTTGGGTTATGTCTGTTATTCCCTATAATTGGTTTGGAAACAGAGTTGAGCTCAATCTGCTCTAGAAAATTGCATGATTGCATTAGAGAATGCAGGGGATGTTCCCCAGCCAGAGTCCCTGAGGACAAGTTAAGGAATTCCTCTGCTTTAAATTTACGCAACTTAAGCCATATTGGAGCGACTTGTTTTGCTTTCGGGCGTGTGGCAAAAGGGAGAAGATCCGCTGGCATGGAAGGGGAGGGACTGTTCAAAAGATTGTGCGATTTATTTAGTTGTTGAATCACCGAAGCCGTGCCTCCTAGTAACACCTGTGACCTAAGGTTGGAAGTATTAAGACACCAGAGACCTGCCCTCTGTACTGATGAGAGTTGGGCCAGTTCCATTTCACTACCCCAGACTCTGTATTTAGTGGCATGTAACTGGATCCACCTTTTCAAGTGTATTGCTTGATAGTAGAGATGAGCATCTGGTAACCCAAATCCCCCCGTGTTCCTCCTCTGTATCAGCCTGCTGTGGGCTATCCTAGCGGCCTTCCCACCCCACAAGAATGCTCTAAACAATCTTCTGACGTTACAGAAAAAGGACGTGAAGAGGAAAATGGGCAACATTTGAAGAACATACAGGAGTCTGGGCATGATAAACACTTTTAAAAGATTCTTCCTGCCCATCCAGGACACGTAAGGAACCTTGAGTGAGTGGAGTTGTGTCTGCATTTCTTTCAATAAGGGGCTATAGTTTAGAGGAAAAATCTGATCCAGACCAGCAGGGAGTTTGACCCCCAGGTAAGAAAGGTGAGAGGTCTGCCAAATGAACGGCATTGTTTCCTTCAATTTGGAAACCACGGCTTTCGTCGCCGAGACATTCATAGCCTCTGACTTTGTGTAGTTGGCTTTAAAATTAGAGATTCTCCCATATTGTTTAAAAAGGGATAAAAGATGCGGAAAGGCCTCGACAGGGTTGGTGAGCATTACCAAGAGGTCATCCGCATATGCGGCAGTGACAAATTCTGAGGAGCTATCGTGGGCCTTGATGCCTTTTATGCCGGGGTGTTCCCTAATTGCTTGCAATAACGTCTCCATCACCATAATGTATAAAGTAGGCGATAGAGGACAACCCTGACGAGTTCCGTTTGTGATTGGGAATGCTTGAGACAAAGTTCCGTTCACCCGGATACAAGCACTGGGTTCGCTGTATAGGGACATAATGGCAACCTGGAACTTCTCAGGGATGCCAAATTTATGTAATGTTTTCCTCATATAACTCCAGCTCACCCTGTCAAAGGCCTTTTCCGCATCCACACCCAGCAGCACTAATGGGGTACCTCTACTTTTGGCCAGTTGCATTGCTGAGATCACTCTACATGAATTTTGACAGCCTTCACGCCCAGGCACAAACCCTGACTGGTCAGGATGGATCAACCTTGGCAATAACGTGGCGAGGCGTGATGCCAACACTTTGGCCCAAATTTTTATATCCACATTAAGGAGCGAAATCGGTCTATAGCTACCGCACTGGCTAGGATCCTTCCCTGCTTTTGGCAGAATTGTGACCGTCGCTTCTAAGGATTGTTTGTGTAGGGAGGCTCCTTCCAGCAAAGCATTACACCAAGTGGTCATGTGTGGGAGTAATGTAGCTGCTAATTTTTTATAATATCCCGCCGAGAACCCGTCTGGTCCTGGGCTCTTCCCTAAGGGCATAGAACCCAAAATGCCAGCTAATTCTTCCCTGGTCACCGGTGTAAGGAGCTGCTCTTTCTCCTCAGCCCTGAGTGCAGTTAATGTGAGGTCGGCCAGAAACTCATCTGCTGCTTGAGCAACATCTACTTCCGTATCAATGTCCGCACACTTTAGTCCATACAGTTTGCTGTAAAATTGCTGGAATTCTATCGCAATATCTGAGGTTTTATGTTTCAACTGTCCCGAATTATCCCTAATACCATGAATAAAGGATGCATCTTTCCTCTGTTTAAGAAGCGAGGCCATAAGCCTAGTGCCTTTGTCTCCATGAGCATAAAAGCGGTATTGGGCGCGTTGATAGGACTTAGCGTGGTGATAATTGAGGTGGTCTTTCAGCTTTATTCTTGTCAGCCTAAGTTCCTTTTGGGCCTCGATAGCTTTGGACTTTTCATGTAGTGACTCCAGGTTTGAGATTTTCTCAAGCAAAGAATGGAAGGTTGCAAACCTCTCCTTCTTTTTTCTACTACCAAGAGCGATCAATTCGCCTCTGATGACCGCCTTGTGCGTTTCCCACACAGTAGCAATGGAGACGTCATCCGTGATGTTCTCCTGAAAAAACTGTTGCAGTTTGTTCTCTATGCTCCTCACCTCCTCGTTGTCGTCTAGTAGAGTCTCATTAAGTCTCCATTGCCTAGAGCGTTGAGGTAGCTCTGAGAACACCACGGATGTCGTTACTGGGGCATGGTCAGACACAGTTATGGGCTCAATGGTGGAGTTACTCACTAGCCCTGCATGAGAAGTGGAAATAAAGATATAATCTAGTCTATTATAGACCTTATGTGGGGCTGAGAAAAATGTGTAGTCCAGGTCTGTGGGATGAATCAACCTCCACGTGTCCAGTAACTGAGCCCCTGCTATGTGTTTATTTATTCTACTTAGAGCTACATGGGTTAGTTGTGAGGAATGGTCGGACGCGTCAACCAAGGGATTTAAGGCAACATTAAGATCACCCCCTACCAGCCACACGCCCTCTGCAAACGAAGTCAATATCTTTAAGGTCTTTTTCAGCCAAGGGCCCTGACCCCTGTTAGGACTATATAAACTTCGCCAGTGTCACCAAGACCGTCCCAAGCTTACCTTTAACAAACATATATCTTCCCTCTGGATCAGCTAAAGAAGCAATGAGGGAGAAGGGAGTTCTTTTAGAGATGGCGATCCCCGCACCCCTGGAAGCCTTGACGTGAGCGCTGATGAACCAGTGCTGAAAATAGGATTGAGAAAGTTTAGGAATATGGCCTAATTTAAAATGCAATTCTTGAAAAAAACAAATATCAGTGTGTTGTTTCTTCAAAAGCCGGATCACTTGCGATCGTTTCTGAGGGGTGTTGAAACCCCGCACATTAAATGTAGTACAATTTACAGTAGCCATCAGTACATCAATTGACATGGAAGCACATATGCACAGAGAAATCGGTTCATGGATAGGAAAACTGGGTTAACATAACAGAGTAATAAACTCCAACGGGAGCTCTGGCACTTTCCCGAGACAGGCGAGACCCCCCACGGCCCCATCGCCAGTGTGGATAGAATATGCAGAGCGCCGCATATGAGGAGCTCGCCTGAGGCGGGAAAACAACAGAACAGGACATAGGGGCCTCTAGTGGCCATGTGAAAGCAGGCCCAAACGTATGACATCAGTCGGCGCTGCTCCCAGAACCACAATTTGGCGCCCCTACCCCTACAAAGTGTGCATAAAAATTACATACGTAATCTAATTAGCCCCTCACTCAAAGGTACAAACCCCGGCATAACAATACAGCTGCGGTGGAACAAGACCCAGAGTAGTAGAAATAAAAAACATTACAGCGCATTCAGGGGAACACATAGCGCTGAGATAGCAATAACGGCAGTTGCTTCGGCCATCTGTCCACAAGCATTGGACTTAGTAAGGTGCAATAGTCCTGCCAAGCCAAAGGCGTTCCTATAACAAACAGAACTTAGGAACCCTCTGTGTAGGAAGTAGGCATACGACCTGTAGTGACAGATCAGGTGATTCTTTGTTTGGATCCCGGACCTTTTCTTGAGGGAACTCTGGACCATCTGGAGCATTCTGGTAGATCTGGGAGCGGGACTCCAGTGTCCGCCGAGGGCAGCCATGATGGTATGTCTTGTGGCGTGGTATTAAGCAGCTCCCACGCACCCGGCAGGTCACTGGGGGCCCGTATAGTGCACCTTCTCCCTTCTTTAGAAAAGGTCAGGCCGAAAGGAAAGAGCCATTTGAACGGAATTCTGTTCAGCTTCAGGATTTCTGTAATCGGTCGTAGGGCTCTCCTTTTGCTCAAAGTAGAAGGCGCAAGGTCCTGGAATAACAGGACTTTACATCCATCATGCTTAATGTCCCCTTTTTCTCTTGCTGCTTTAAATAAGGCTGCTGTGTCCGTGTATCGCAGGAGGCCACAGACTACGTCGCGAGGGGGATCCCCTTCTTTAGGTTTGGGGCGTAAAGAGCGATGAATGCGCTCGATTGCGACCAGGGAAGCACTCTCTGGGCCTAGCAGCGATTCAAAGATGGCGGCCGCGGCCGCCGGCAAATCTTCATGGGACACTGTCTCAGGTAGGCCTCTAAGTCGCACATTTTTCCGTCGACTCCTATTCTCCTGATCTTCTATCAGGGCAAACGCATGATCTAGGGAGGACAGGTAAGCGGAGGAGTTGTCACCCAGCGTGCGGGCATGCTCTAAGATGGCTCCCTGTGTTTGCTCAAGTCTCTCGACTCTATGGCCGATATGCTTCACGTCTCCCTTAATCTCATTCAGTTCCTGCATCACCGGGAACAAAGCCGATGTAAGCGCCTGCTGTAGGAACTTTTTGGAGATAGGTTCCGGTGCCTCTGCTTGCGAGCTCAGAGATCCCTCTGTGTAAGGGCTGTCAGCTCTCTCGGCGTCTTCAATGCCCTCATCCGGGTCTGTCTGCGCCATCTTAGGCCGCTCTGATGCCGGAGCTGTAGGTCGCTTATTAAAGTATTTCTCCATATCGGAGGGTCCCCTGTCTTGCTTGAGGGGTTCAGCCTTGTCTTTGGGCAAGTATCTGCCAACTTTCCCCATCGTAAATCAAATAGGGTGCGAAATAGACCACTTTGTAGGGTTATGGAGAGGAGAGCTCTCTTCACATGCGGCCGGTCAGGACGCCGGTCAAGCCTATAGTAGGTATATTCTTGTACATAGGAGCAGTATTATAGTAGTTATATTCTTGTACATAGGAGCAGTATTATAGTAGTTATATTCTTGTACATAGGAGCAGTATTATAGTAGTTATATTCTTGTACATAGGAGCAGTATTATAGTAGTTATATTCTTGTACATAGGAGCAGTATTATAGTAGTTATATTCTTGTACATAGGAGCAGTATTATAGTAGTTATATTCTTGTACATAGGAGCAGTATTATAGTAGTTATATTCTTGTACATAGGAGCAGTATTATAGTAGTTATATTCTTGTACATAGGAGGCAGTATTATAGTAGTTATATTCTTGTACACATAGGAGCAGTATTATAGTAGTTATATTCTTGTACATAGGAGCAGTATTATAGTAGTTATATTCTTGTACATAGGAGTAGTATTATAGTAGTTATATTCTTGTACATAGGAGCAGTATTATAGTAGTTATATTCTTGTACATAGGAGGCAGTATTATAGTAGATATATTCTTGTACATAGGAGCAGTATTATAGTAGTTATATTCTTGTACATAGGGGCAGTATTATAGTAGTTATAGTCTTGTACATAGGAGCAGTATTATAGTAGTTATATTCTTGTACATAGGAGCAGTATTATAGTAGTTATATTCCTGTACATAGGAGTAGTATTATAGTAGTTATATTCTTGTACATAGGAGGCAGTATTATAGTAGTTATATTCTTGTACATAGGAGGCAGTATTATAGTAGTTATATTCTTGTACATAGGAGGCAGTATTATAGTAGTAATATTCTTGTACATAGGAGCAGTATTATAGGAAAATTCTTACCCGGGATTTTACTTTCCTTGAGTCCGAAGGCAGCACAGAATGGGTTAACCTTGTTGTCATCTTTTCCAGGACCGCCCACCTAGAACATATTAATCAATAATGAATCAATTAATCAATTCACTCACCCTATAAGGTCCCCTCTCCCACAATGCCTCCTTGTGTTTAAGAAATAGACTTCGACAAATAGTAGATGCAAAAAAAAAAAATTATTAGGGAGGGTATACCTGTGCTGCCTTCGGACTCAAGGAAAGTAAAATCCCGGGTAAGAATTTTCCCTTTCCCATTTCGTCCTATGGCAGCACTGAATGGCATTTTATAGATCTCAAAGGGGGGATTTTCAGAAAGAGCTGCCGACAATACTCCAGTGCCAAAGGCTGAGCTCCTAGCGTTGATGTCCAGACGGTAGTGTTTCACGAAGGTGAGAGACCAAGATGCTGCATGGCAAATTTCTTCTATCGGAACTTGTGCCATCTCTGCCCAGGAAGTAGCTGTGGCTCTGGTGGAGTGCGCTCTGACGGGGAATGGAGGAGGTACGGCCTCAAGTGAATAAGCTTCCAGAATTGTGGATTTTAGCCATCTCGCGAGAGTATCTTTGAAAGGCGAGAGTCCTTTTCTCGGACCAGAAAAAAGGACAAATAGGTTCTCACTACTTCTAAATTCCCTTGTTCTTTGGAGATAAATCTGTAATGCTCTCTTCACATCCAAGGCATGACAGAGATTCTGTTGTTTATTGAGCGGCTCAGGACAAAATACTGGAAGGAACGCTTCTCTATTTTTGTTCACTGAAGACAGGACCTTGGGCAGGAAAAATGGCATGGTGCGAAGCAATATTCCATCCGGAAGTAAGTATGGAAACTTGGATAATAAGGCTTGAAATTCCCCCAGTCTTTTTGCAGAAGTGATGGCTGTGAGAAAAAGTGCCTTATAAGAAAGCCACTTGAGGTCAGCGTCTTCCAATGGTTCAAATGGAGAGAGAGTCAGTCTTTTCAGAACCAAGGAAAGATCCCAGACCGGAAAAGGATCCCTATGTATAGGGTTAAGTCTTCTGACTGCCTTAAAAAACCTGAGAATCAACGGATGATGGAGGTATTTATTCTCAGTCATGGAATTAATAGCGGTCATATGCAATCTTAGGGTATTGGTCTTCAACCCCTTCTGGAACCCATATTGAAGAAACTGGAGGACGGAGGAAATATTAATATTTTCATGGCCAGTCTCCGACATCCAGGACATAAACCTTCTCCAGACTTTAGCATATTTTCTGTTAGTAGAATCTTTTCTTGAAGAAAGCAGAGTATTGACAACCGATTGTGAAAGACCTTTTCCTTCTAATCTACTTCTTTCAGCCTCCAAGCAGTAAGGTGTAGACGGTCTAGATTCTGGTGATACAGCCCGTTCTGAATCAGAAGATCCGGACGTAGAGGAAGTTTCCACAAGTTCCCCTTGGACAGCTGGAGTAGGAGAGGAAACCATGACCTTCTTGGCCAAAAGGGAATTATTATTATGGCTTAAGGTTTCTCCTCTACTATTTTCCTCAGGACCCTCGGAATAAGAGGAGCTGGAGGGAAGATGTAGACCGACAGGTGTTTGCAATTCATAGAGAATGCGTCCACTACGGTGGGATTGTCGAAACTGTTTAGAGAACAGAACCTGTCCAGCTTCTTGCTCTTTGCCGATGCCAACAGATCCCAGGTCGGTGACCCCCATCTGGCTATGATCTGACGAAAGATGATTGGGTTGAGCTCCTAATCTGCTTGATTGATCGTCTTCCTGCTCAGATGGTCCGCTCGAGTATTGAAGCAAGCTCTGATATGCGTCGCTTTTAATTCCAACAGATGTAATTCTGCTGTGACGCCAGGCTTGAGGCATATCTTGTTGAAGATTCCTGCTGTGAATATTTGCCCAGGGAACAGCATCCGAGACCGATGTGAGATGTCCGAGCATTTTCATCACTCTGCGGACTGACGGGAAATAAAGAGACACTAATATTTTTATTTATTTCTTTAGTGCCTTTATTTTCCTAGGAGGGAAGTAGAGCTTCATGGCCATTGTGTCTATTATGAGGCCCAAGAAGGTCTTGGAGGTAGCGGGGACGACATCCGACTTCTCCCAGTTTATCAGGAATCCCACTGATTGTAGAAGTTCTATAGTCTTCCTTAAATGTAGTCGTAGTAGGGCTTCCGAATTGGCTACAATTAGCCAGTCCTCCAGGTAGGTGAAGATCTGGATCTCTTGGAGGCGAAGCGTTACTGCAATCACAACAGCTATCTTTGTAAAGACTCTTGGGGCTAAACATAGCCCAAACGGAAGAGCTTTGAACTGATAGTGAAGTATCTCCCCATTTCTCTTGATGGCAATTCTTAAGAATTTCCTTGATTCTTGACTTATTGGGACATGAAGGTATGCATCTTTTAGGTCCAAAGACGCCATAAACAAATTCTTTCTGAGAACAGCCGTGATGGATCTTATTGTCTCCATTTTGAAGTGAATTTTCTTCATATAATGGTTTAGGTAGCGGAGATCTATAATCAACCGACTTTTGCCATCTCTTTTTGGAATACAGAAAATCCTGGAATATACGCCCAAATTTTTTTGATAATTCGGAACCCTCTCCAGAACTTCTTTTTATAGAAACTCGTTTAATAGTAGAAACATTTGTGGCTCTTCCCCTTTGCTGAGAACGAATCTGTCTCTTGGCAAGTGATCAAGTTCTAGTCGATAAGCTCTTCGTATAATCTCTAGGACCCAGATATCTGAAGTGATGTGGCACTAATTTTCGTTGGAGAGAGTTAAACGACCTCCTACTTTCTGCCTTCTGGCGTCAGAACTCTGATTTTGGAGATCTATTATCCTCCCCTTTTTTCTTAGATTTCTCTGAGGGGGCCCAGGCTCTACGATCAGATCTTCCTCGGCTAGAACGTCCTCTAAAGTTTGATCTTCTTGAGTCTTGTCTTCTATAGGGATGAAAAAATCTGTCCCTGCCCCTGGGTTGCGGAAAGTTCAGTGCTTTATCCTCCGTGTTAGCCTCTAGCAGTTTTTCTAAGTGTGATCCAAACAGCTTCCCAGGTTCAAAAGGAAGGGCACACAGATTATTTTTTGAAGAAGAGTCACCAGACCAAATCTTCAGCCAGAGAGATCTACGGATTGAGTTGGCCAATGCCATGTTCTTGGCACACAATCGTATGGTATCAACCGGGAAATCACAGCGAAATTCTGCTGCCAATTTGAGGGTAGGCAACTGCTTAAGAAGTTCTTCTCTTGAGACCCCATCTTCAACGTCCCTGACCAGATGGCTGAGCCACACTCTAAGCGCTCAAGCTACCGGAACGGTCACCATAGCAGCCTTATTGAGAGAGGCGAGGTAAGTATGTTGTCTTTTGAGACAACCATCCGCATTCTTCTCCATAGGATCTTTCAGAAGAGATGAATCGTCAGCAGGAAAGAACAATCTTTTGGCCAATCTAGTTACAGCTGGATCGACTTTAGCCAGGGTTTCCCAGGATGATGATTCCGCAGGATCCGTTTTACACACGCTCCTGAACCTGGAACTGAAATGTATTCTTCCAACCGGATGTTCCCATTCCTTATTCATTACGGCATCCAGACCTGGGTGTCTGGGAAACACTGACGCCTTCTTTTTAGGAAAATAAAAAAGATCTTCATTATGTTTGCTGGATTTTTCTTTATTGGCCTCCATAATATTCTTGACTTCTTTAATCAGATGATTCGTGTCCCCTTTATCAAATAAAAAATTGTCTTCAATAATAGGAGAATCAGAAACTGAGATTTCTCCTTCTGAACGGGATGATCTCTCAGAGGTGGATGGGGAACAAGGTCTCCTTTTAGTACCCTTCTTCTTGAGGATTTAAAGAGGGATACCATCTTACTCGTCTCATCATCAGTTGAATCATCAGGGTGAGAACATTGCTCACAAATATTAGTGGAGTGATTATCCGGTAGGGGTTGAAGGCAGGAAATGCAAAGAGAAGAACTAGACCTCCGTTTTTTCCTTGGCGGGGAAGGTTCCTGGGTATCCCGATAGCACCTTATGCAAAGATTCTGAAGGAAATCATCTGGAAGTGGCTGCTCACATGACTGGCACATCCTGTGCCTGCTCTTGCGGGAACTCTTTTCTCCTCTGCTGGATACACTGGACATCTGCATAAAGAAAGGGCAGTGAGAAAAAAATGCAGGTAAACATATTCAACAGGAGATTGCCTGACAACAGGACAGGCCTATACCTCAAAAATGCTAGAGCTCGATTTGAGCACCACCTTTGATGATAGTACAGTGGATAGGATCTTATGTCACTCTCATGGATACTCTAGATGTATCAGGATCCAAGAGAATGCTTATAAATTGGTGACCAGGTGGTATAATACGCCTGCAAAACTTCATGCCATGGACCCCTCACATTCGGAACAATGCTGGAGATGTAGAGGAAATACAGGAACTCTAATCCATATCTGGTGGACCTGTCCCTTGATATCCCCATTCTGGGATATGATTTCTAATTATATCCTATCCTTGCCCAGTGAAAAATGTATACTTACCAAACATTCCTTGCTGTCCTCCCTAATAGCTGCGGCAAAACTCCTGATCCCAATGTTTTAGACTCACCAACAAAATACCGGGGATAACAGATTGGATAAAGTCCAGGAGATCCGACTGTTGGAGGAGATGTCTAGTTGGGAATCTTTGTCCCATGACAAACATCTGTGAATATGGGCTCCATGGTTGAAGTGGCGGGGGGATGGTTCAAATGTCCTAACAACTCAGCACCTACTCCTGCTAACAAGAGTTAACAATTGCCAGTTTCTATGTAATGCCAAACCCTCTCTACCAGGGAATGGCAATATACTGATGTGGTGTATCATTTATTGGGCTGCTATCCAGCCAATCAATCATTATATTGAACAGGTTATGTATATTATTGTATGTTCACACCCATTTCTTTCATTACCGTGGATCTGCTCTTAAAAAATAATTGCATTTTTATTTCTTGTGATTGTAATTTACATGCCTCCGATACTTTTATACGTTTATCACGTACCTATTCATATGATCTTAAATATGTACCATGTGAGACCTGTATCAGACCAAGGATGTTCTTCTTTGTTTATGTTATATTATTATTATTATTATTATTATTTGATGCACCTTATTATTGTCTTTTTTCAACTGATGTAAATCTTAAATAAAGATTTGTTAAAAAAATAAATAAAATGCTAGAGCTCGGCTGCCAGGCCCAACAGGCACCGGAGCTCAGCAAGCACTGCTACTTAACTTTGAATTTGGCGCCAGATCGGGAGTGAGGCGGAACATCGCGGCTTCCGGAGTAAAGTATCTTGCGGCTCGCATGTAACATGCGGCGCCTGACAGCTTCAGCCCCCGATCGGTGTAGAGATGGCGTTAGCGGGTCAGAGGTGGAGCCAGGGAGAATACATGGCTATTTCTATTCTGCGGCCTATAAACCTTGACACAACAAGGTATCACGGCCGAGAGACACAGGTGGGCTTCATCCTCAGATGAGGGGGAGGCATTATGGGAGAGCAGATCTTATAGGGGAGTGAATTGATTAATTATTGATTAATATGTTCTAAGTGGGCGGTCCTGGGAAAAGATGACGACAAGGTTAACCCATTCTGTGCTGCCTTAGGACGAAATGGGAAAGCAGTTATATTCTTGTACATAGGAGCAGTATTATAGTTATATTCTTGTACATAGGAGCAGTATTATAGTAGTTATATTCTTGTACACAGGAGGCAGTATTATAGTAGTTATATTCTTGTACATAGGAGTAGTATTATAGTAGTTATATTCTTGTATATAGGAGCAGTATTATAGTAGTTATATTCTTGTACATAGGAGCAGTATTATAGTAGTTATATTCTTGTACATAGGAGGCAGTATTATAGTAGTTATATACTTGTACATAGGAGCAGCATTATAGTAGTTATATACTTGTACTTAGGAGGCAGTATTATAGTAGTTATATTCTTGTACATAGGAGCAGTATTATAGTAGATATATTATTGTACATAGGAGCAGTATTATAGTTATATTCTTGTACATAGGAGCAGTATTATAGTAGTTATATTCTTGTACATAGGAGCAGTATTATAGTAGTTATATTCTTGTACATAGGAGCAGTATTATAGTAGTTATATTCTTGTACATAGGAGGCAGTATTATAGTAGTTATATACTTGTACATAGGAGCAGCATTATAGTAGTTATATACTTGTACTTAGGAGGCAGTATTATAGTAGTTATATTCTTGTACATAGGAGCAGTATTATAGTAGATATATTATTGTACATAGGAGTAGTATTATAGTAGTTATATTCCTGTACATAGGAGCAGTATTATAGTAGTTATATTCTTGTACATAGGAGGCAGTATTATAGTAGTTATATTCTTGTACATAGGAGGCAGTATTATAGTAGTTATATTCTTGTACATAGGAGCAGTATTATAGCAGTTATATTCTTGTACATAGGAGCAGTATTATAGTAGTTATATTCTTGTACATAGGAGCAGTATTATAGCAGTTATATTCTTGTACATAGGAGCAGTATTATAGTAGTTATATTCTTGTACATAGGAGGCAGTATTATAGTAGTTATATTCTTGTAGATAGGAGGCAGTATTATAGTAGTTATTCTTGTACATAGGAGCAGTATTATAGCAGTTATATTCTTGTACATAGGAGCAGTATTATAGCAGTTATATTCTTGTACATAGGAGCAGTATTATAGCAGTTATATTCTTGTACATAGGAGCAGCATTATAGTAGTTATATACTTGTACTTAGGAGGCAGTATTATAGTAGTTATATTCTTGTACATAGGAGGCAGTATTATAGTAGTTATAGTCTTGTACATAGGAGCAGTATTATAGCAGTTATATTCTTGTACATAGGAGCAGTATTATAGTAGTTATATTCTTGTACATAGGAGCAGTATTATAGTAGTTATATTCTTGTACATAGGAGCAGTATTATAGTAGTTATATCTTGTACTAGGAGGCAGTATTATAGTAGTTATATTCTTGTACATAGGAGGCAGTATTATAGTAGTTATATTCTTGTACATAGGAGCAGTATTATAGCAGTTATATTCTTGTACATAGGAGCAGTATTATAGTAGTTATATTCTTGTACATAGGAGCAGTATTATAGTAGTATATTCTTGTACATAGGAGCAGTATTATAGTAGTTATATTCTTGTACATAGGAGGCAGTATTATAGTAGTTATATTCTTGTACATAGGAGGCAGTATTATAGTAGTTATATTCTTGTACATAGGAGCAGTATTATAGTAGTTATATTCTTGTACATAGGAGCAGTATTATAGTAGTTATATTCTTGTACATAGGAGCAGTATTATAGTAGTTATATTCTTGTACATAGGAGCAGTATTATAGTAGTTATATTCTTGTACATAGGAGGCAGTATTATAGTAGTTATATCTTGTACATAGGAGCAGTATTATAGTAGTTATATTCTTGTAGATAGGAGGCAGTATTATGCAGTTATATTTACATAGAGCATAGTATAGCAGTTTATTCTTGTACATAGGAGCAGTCATTATAGTAGTTATATTCTTGTACATAGGAGGCAGTATTATAGTAGTTATATTCTTGTACATAGAGCAGTATTATAGTAGTTATATTCTTGTACATAGGAGCAGTATTATAGTAGTTATATTCTTGTAGCATAGGAGCAGTATTATAGTAGTTACATTTTTGTACATAGAAGCAGTATTATAGTAGTTATATTCTTGTACATAGGAGCAGTATTATAGTAGTTATATTCTTGTACATAGGAGCAGTATTATAGTAGTTATATTCTTGTACATAGGAGGCAGTATTATAGTAGTTATATTCTTGTACATAGGAGCAGTATTATAGTAGTTATAGTCTTGTACATAGGAGTCAGTATTATAGTAGTTATATTCTTGTACATAGGGGCAGTATTATAGTAGTTATATTCTTGTACATAGGAGCAGTATTATAGTAGTTATATTCTTGTACATAGGAGCAGTATTTATAGTAGTTATATTCTTGTACATAGGAGGCAGTATTATAGTAGTTATATTCTTGTACATAGGAGCAGTATTATAGTAGTTATATTCTTGTACATAGGAGGCAGTATTATAGTAGTTATATTCTTGTACATGGGAGCAGTATTATAGTAGTTATATTCTTGTACATGGGAGCAGTATTATAGTAGTTATATTCTTGTACATAGGAGCAGTATTATAGTAGTTATATTCTTGTACATAGGAGCAGTATTATAGTAGTTATATTCTTGTACATAGGAGCAGTATTATAGTAGTTATATTCTTGTACATAGGAGCAGTATTATAGTAGTTATAGTCTTGTACATAGGAGCAGTATTATAGTAGTTATATTCTTGTACATAGGAGGCAGTATTATAGTAGTTATATCCTTGTACATAGGAGCAGTATTATAGTAGTTATATTCTTGTACATAGGAGGCAGTATTATAGTAGTTATATTCTTGTACATAGGAGCAGTATTATAGTAGTTATATTCTTGTACATAGGAGGCAGTATTATAGTAGTTATATTCTTGTACATAGGAGCAGTATTATAGTAGTTATATTCTTGTACATAGGAGCAGTATTATAGTAGTTATATTCTTGTACATAGGAGCAGTATTATAGTAGTTATATTCTTGTACATAGGAGCAGTATTATAGTAGTTATATTCTTGTACATAGGAGCAGTATTATAGTAGTTATATTCTTGTACATAGGAGCAGTATTATAGTAGTTATATTCTTGTACATAGGAGCAGTATTATAGTAGTTATATTCTTGTACATAGGAGCAGTATTATAGTAGTTATAGTCTTGTACATAGGAGCAGTATTATAGTAGTTATATTCTTGTACATAGGAGGCAGTATTATAGTAGTTATATTCTTGTACATAGGAGCAGTATTATAGTAGTTATATTCTTGTACATAGGAGGCAGTATTATAGTAGTTATATTCTTGTACATAGGAGCAGTATTATAGTAGTTATATTCTTGTACATAGGAGCAGTATTATAGTAGTTATATTCTTGTACATAGGAGCAGTATTATAGTAGTTATATTCTTGTACATAGGAGCAGTATTATAGTAGTTATATTCTTGTACATAGGAGCAGTATTATAGTAGTTATATTCTTGTACATAGGAGCAGTATTATAGTAGTTATATTCTTGTACATAGGAGCAGTATTATAGTAGTTATATTCTTGTACATAGGAGCAGTATTATAGTAGTTATATTCTTGTACATAGGAGCAGTATTATAGTAGTTATAGTCTTGTACATAGGAGCAGTATTATAGTAGTTATATTCTTGTACATAGGAGCAGTATTATAGTAGTTATATTCTTGTACATAGGAGCAGTATTATAGTAGTTATATTCTTGTACATAGGAGCAGTATTATAGTAGTTATAGTCTTGTACATAGGAGCAGTATTATAGTAGTTATAGTCTTGTACATAGGAGCAGTATTATAGTAGTTATATTCTTGTACATAGGAGCAGTATTATAGTAGTTATATTCCTGTACATAGGGGCAGTATTATAGTAGTTATATTCCTGTACATAGGAGCAGTATTATAGTAGTTATATTCTTGTACATAGGAGCAGTATTATAGTAGTTATATTCCTGTACATAGGAGCAGTATTATAGTAGTTATATTCTTGTACATAGGAGCAGTATTATAGTAGTTATATTCCTGTACATAGGGGCAGTATTATAGTAGTTATATTCCTGTACATAGGAGCAGTATTATAGTAGTTATATTCTTGTACATAGGAGCAGTATTATAGTAGTTATATTCTTGTATATAGGAGGCCGTATTATAGTAGTTATATTCTTGTACATAGGAGCAGTATTATAGTAGTTATATTCTTGTACACAGGAGCAGTATTATAGTAGTTATATTCTTGTACATAGGAGGCAGTATTATAGTAGTTATATTCTTGTATATAGGAGGCAGTATCATAGTAGTTATATTCTTGTACATAGGAGCAGTATTATAGTAGTTATATTCTTGTACATAGGAGGCAGTATTATAGTAGTTATATTCTTGTATATAGGAGGCAGTATCATAGTAGTTATATTCTTGTACATAGGAGCAGTATTATAGTAGTTATATTCTTGTACATAGGAGGCAGTATTATAGTAGTTATATTCTTGTACATAGGAGGCAGTATTATAGTAGTTATATTCTTGTACATATGGGCAGTATTATTGCGCTTTATTCTATTATGGTGGGAAGGACAGAGTTAAAGGGAACCTGCCATCAACTTTATGCTGACCTCGCTGGGGATAGCATAAATTAGTGACAGAAATGCTGATGTCAGCGCTGTGTCACTCATGAACCAAAAGTAAGTGGTTGTCGAGAACCAGCATCATAATTATTGCAGACCAGGCCTTTAAAAGAGTCAAATCTACCTGAGAAGAGTCCTGGTTATTATAATCTCCTGCTCTCCCCGTCCATCTACTGATGACTGGCAGTTCTCTCCTAGAGAGAAAGGGAGAAAACTCGGTAGAAGCCGGTCAGTCATCGGCAGGACTTCAGCAATAACCAGGACTCTTTTCCAGGCCCAGTCTGCAATGATTGTGATGTTGGTTTTTGGCAACCACTTACTTTTAACTTAAAAACGACAGACGCTGAAATCATCTCACCCGTCTGTACTTTGTTCTGTCGGTGGTGTGGGCAGCATGAAGTTGTTGACAGGTTCCCTTTAAAAGGAATGTATTTAGCATAACCTGATTTGTAAACCCTGTTCGCCTTTCTGGTTGTGTTTCTTCTGTAACGCGATGATTACTGTGATGTTTTTTTGCTCTGGGTGATCTTTCTATATCTGAGATCTACATGTCCTGTGCAGTGTAACAATGTAACCTCTGTTTCGGGTGATGTCCTCTCCTTGATGCCTGTGGGAACAAGATTGTGGTAATGACTGAGGATTGTAATAGAACCAGTTGCAGCAGGATTTATTGTGATTGATTGTTAAGCTGCAAATAAATGACCTGATGCAGGGAAGATGAATATTTGATAACAGAAGTTATTATCGGCGCCTCCAGCGATGGATCAAGCATGACCACAGAAAGCGGGCGGCGCAGCGGTCGCACATAAGGTGCGGCAGATTTTTACAAGTATTTGGTTTCCTTTCAGGGTTTGTGTTGATGGAGTAGAATCTATGACGATGAATACCTGGAGGCAAGAAACAACCATTATAATTACTGCAGGTAACATTCCAGGCTTGGACGTCACCTGAGAACTCCTCCATCGGGCCCCCGGAATACTAATTAAATGTGACCTGTGCCAGGAATCTGTAGCACGCTCCGCTTGGTTTGTGTTCCCAGCAGCAGTGGAGGAGGTTAGCCATTCTACCACCTGGAAGATAAGAGGCACAGATCACATCTTGACCGCTCATCCTGTACACTGCAGAGTATTAGGGTGGGAGCCGATCCAAGAGAAGATCCCCTTAATGCTACCTTCACACTGATCCGGATGCATCTTACAAATGCATTGCAAGAACTAATCTGCCTCTCCGCCTTGCCGGATCTGGCATTCCGGGAACTGATCCGGAATTTCGGACGGAGAGAATACCACAGCATGCTGCGGTATTTCCTACGTTCAAAACGCCGTTCAGTGACTGAACGGAAGAAGATCGCTCTCCATTCAAAATGCATTAGGATAAAACTGATCAGTTCTTTTCCGGTATTGAGCCCCTAGGACGGAACTCTGTGCCGGAAAAGAAAAACGCTAGTGTGAAAGTACCCGAAGGTTAAGACCAGGCAACATTCATATTTTGAATTCGATCCCCTCAACATAATAGAAAATAAAGTGCTACCAGGGTAAAAATACAAGGACTTTGAAGGGGTTTCCCAGGTTCCTGTTATTGACGACCTATACACAGGAGAACCCCATGAATATCTGATCGATGAGGATCTGACACCCGAACTGATGCGCTGCTCCCTGCAGCTTCAGGCTCTAGAACTAGCACTTTCAATGGAATAAGCACAGCGCCGTTCAAAGTGTAGTGGCCGGGCTGGGTTACTGCAGTCCAGCTTCTATTCACTTCAGTGGTAACTGAGCTGCAGTTACCAGGCATGACCACTACATTTTGAAGGGAGCAGTGCTTTCAGTTCTATTCAAATATTAATGACCTATCCTCAGGATCAATTTCAGAAGCCTGAAAAATCACTTTAAAGGGAACCTGTCACCGGTATTTTGGGTATAGAGCTGAGGACATGGGTTGCTAGATGGCCACTAGTACATCCGCAATACCCAGTCCCCAAAGCTCTGTGTGCTTTTATTGAGTAAAAAAACCTATTTGATACATAAGCAAATTAACATAAAAGAGTCATATCTTACTTGTGTGATCAGAGAAGAGTCATATTTTCAAGCTCTGACTAATCTCAGGTTAATTTGCATATGTATCAAATCGTTTTTTTTTTACATAATAAAAGCACACAGAGCTATGGGGACTGGGTATTGCGGATGTGCTAGCGGCCATCTAGCAACCCATGTCCTCAGCTCTATACCCCAAATCCTGGTGACAGGTTCCCTTTAATGCTATTTCTGCTGCTATGAGGAGCCCAGTGAACATGAATTATAATCAATCAATGGGAACTGCATAATAGTGAGCTCCCTCTAGTGGTGGCTGTATATTCTGTATGTAATGAGCTCCCCCTAGTGGTGGCTGTATAATCTGTATGTAGCAAGCTCCCTCTAGTGGTGGCTGTATAATCTATATATAGTGAGCTCCCTCGAGTGGTGGCTATATAATCTATATGTAGTGAGCTCCCCCCTAGTGGTTGCTGTATAATCTGTATGTAGTGAGCTCCCTCTAGTGGTGGCTGTATATTCTGTATGTAGTGAGCTCCCTCTAGTGGTGGCTGTATAATCTGTATGTAGTGAGCTCCCCCTAGTGGTGGCTGTATATTCTGTATGTAGTGAGCTCCCCCTAGTGGTGGCTGTATAATCTGTATGTCGTGAGCTCCCCATAGTGGTGGCTGTATAATCTGTATGTAGTGAGCTCCCTCTAGTGGTAGGTGTATAATCTGTATGTAGTGAGCTCCCCCTAGTGGTGGCTGTATAATCTGTATGTAGTGAGCTCCCCCTAGTGGTGGCTGTATAATCTGTATGTAGTGAGCTCCCCCTAGTGGTGGCTGTATATTCTGTATGTAGTGAGCTCCCTCTAGTGGTGACTGTATAATCTGTATGTAGTGAGCTCCCTCTAGTCGTGGCTACATTCAGATGGAATTTTATTATGTAACTGTATGGCTGTGCGTTTAGGAGCAGCAGATCTGGAGTCCTATAAAGAATTTCACAGCTATTTAGATTAGGTAAAATAATGGCCTCCTGCCGTATATCACCATTTACCAAGATACAAAGAAGGAAATTACCCCATAAGCCCCGCCCCCAGACACTACACTGCCACGTAGAACATCTGCATGGTGAACACCATTTGGAAGCTTGCGTCCCCTGATCCTCCGGGGTGCTCCTCACTGGTGACCCCAACAGCGCAGCATAATTAGGGGACTGGACAAGGCCTTGTCACATAATCTTTTTAATAAGACACTGAACCCCCCCTCCCCCCCCCCCATGACACAAGGATCGGTCGGCAGCCACTTAAAAAACAAAGTATTTTTATTCATTTTGTCTTTGTATAGAAAATATGGAGCTAAGGGCGAAATTGTCTGATCTGTGCAGGCGACTGATCATTTTGCTAATCTTTTTTTATTTCCTGGAATGTAAACCACCCCGAAGAGAAAAAAAATAATGTAACCGTCCGTGATGACATCAGCAGCGTCAGATTAAAACGGAACCACTCTATCGCTATGGGCTTTCGTTGACCCCATCTGGCAGATTATTATTATTTTTTGGGAAGAGTCTGCCGCCCCCTCTCCCGCAAGGATTTAATCTGACTTCACAGAATGTAACACGAGATCTGTCACCCAATTCCAAAGAGTAAACACAATGACACGGTGTAAAAACGTAAAATCACGGAGGACGCCACCTCTGCCGCTGCTTCAGCCAGAATACAATAGCAGAGATCGGCGCGGTCAGTCACATGACCCCCCCCATCCTATACGATGAAGGGGATGCTGGTGAGGAAAGAAAAATATGGATGAGCAAAGATCTTCACCATCATTCAGGCACAGACAAAAGCTGAGAAGTCCAGAGGAAAACGGGGACCATGGGGCGTCCGTGGGAGAAGGTGCAACGACAGGATGAGAAGCAGCAGAGAATCCCCCCGAGACCCCGCGCCAGGTGCATCAGAGAAAGCAGGATGATGGCAGAGGCTTCCGCACGTCCCCGGGCCCGCACTTGGCACTAATCCCTCAGGTCGGACTTGGCAGCAAATCGGGCGTCAAATATCCTCGCCATTTTCGCCGGGTCCTTTAATCAGACGCTTCTGTCCACGTTTTCCGGCAGGTCCTTTGGGCTTGGCAAAAGCCTGTTTGAAGGCGTGCTGTTTGGGGTGCACCTCCTCGTAGAGAAACTCGGGCGTCAGCTCCGAACCGTCTTCAATTTCAATCTAGACAAAAAGAGACGGACGTGAGATCCAGACTCCAGCACCGTGTACTGAAATGTTCCTTTAACATCTCTGCTCCTTGTCAATGAATGAAAACAAAACAAATCTACTGTCCCTGCTTACAGAGCTGAGGCTTTGTTACCATTGTACCCAGTCTAGTTAACCCTCTGTGTGTGGGAAACCTCCAGAATGATACATTGTATCAAAGCAGGTAGAATGTAACCAAGTCAGGACTTGCAGACAAAGGTCTACACTGGACAGAACTGTTAATCCTGACTTTGTTACATTCTACCTGCTTTGATACAATGTATCATTCTGGAGGTTTACCACACACAGAGGGTTAACTAGACTGGGTACAATGGTAACAAACCCTCAGCTGTGAAAAGTACTATGGCAATGCAAGGTTATCAAGAAGGTCTCCATTCATCAACACCAAGTAGAGCTTGAAAAGGGTGAGGAACAGAATCTAGAAATGCTTTACTTAACGTTAAACTGGAGGAGCCCTTTAAAGAGCACTTACCGCCAAGAAAGTAAGTAAAAATAAATGAAATAATCCTTTATATCCATGGCGGCCATGTTGGGGTCACCCGACTTTCCCAGCACTTATGACTTCCAAGTAGTTGTCACCCAGCTTTCCCAGATATCGGAGACAGACACCCAGCTTTCCCAGAGCACTGAATGGCCAATATTCACCGCTGTGCAGTTACATCCCCAGCTCTTACTTCACTGGTCAATTCAGACGTCAAAATTGATAGATTTTAGAGGGAACGCCCTGCGCAGTATTGCGGGTCACACTGATCGCCGTGGAGACGGTTACCTTTTTAGCGATTTCCAGCTGAAAATCCTGTTCCATGGATTCCAGAAGTCGGTTCTTACAGCTGGAGTACAACATGCGCTCCTTTATACTGCACTTATACCCCGGCATGGAGTAAATAAAAACTGGAAGGAGATGGAGTGAAGATTACAGGATTCTATACACATCAAAATGTTTCTACTGCCTGTCACCACTAGAGGGAGCTCACTACATACAGCTTATACAGCCACCACTAGAGGGAGCTCACTGCATACAGCTTATACAGCCACCACTAGAGGGAGCTCACTACATACAGCTTATACAGCCACCACTAGAGGGAGCTCCCTACATACAGATTATACAGCCACCACTAGAGGGAGCTCACTACATACAGATTATACAGCCACCACTAGAGGGAGCTCACTACATACAGCTTATACAGCCACCACTAGAGGGAGCTCACTACATACAGCTTATACAGCCACCACTAGAGGGAGCTCACTACATACAGCTTATACAGCCACCACTAGAGGGAGCTCACTACATACAGCTTATACAGCCACCACTAGAGGGAGCTCACTACATACAGCTTATACAGCCACCACTAGAGGGAGCTCACTACATACAGCTTATACAGCCACCACTAGAGGGAGCTCACTACATACAGCTTATACAGCCACCACTAGAGGGAGCTCACTACATACAGCTTATACAGCCACCACTAGAGGGAGCTCACTACATACAGCTTATACAGCCACCACTAGAGGGAGCTCACTACATACAGCTTATACAGCCACCACTAGAGGGAGCTCACTACATACAGATTATACAGCCACCACTAGGGGGAGCTCACTACATACAGATTATACAGCCACCACTAGGGGGAGCTCACTACATACTGGGTTATATTTCATAGACATGGGAGTATCCACTGCTGACCGTCATGTAGAAGCTCCTCACCTATGGACTCCAGGTAGTCTCCCTCATGGGAGTGTTTGTACAGGAAGAGGTGGTAGCGGGCCGTGTCCTTGGGGATCCTCGCCGGCAGCTCTTGGATGTCCGTGTGCTTTGTATGGACCAGATCGATCATCTCCTTCTCTTGATCCAGTTTCTAAAAAGGAAAAAAAACATTAAATAAACAGCTGCTCGACCCTGACAGATGTGGATGACAACTCCAATCATCTTCCCGACATCTGATAATCTGGGAGACCGCCTGGCTCGGGACTGAGGAGGGGGGGGGGCTGCGCCTATGTCCCCTGCATTCAGTGTTGCAGTCCGGGGTCTACAGTGTAACAAGCTGCAGCTGTTATCTCCATGACAACTCCTCTACCCACACAAGATTGTGTCAGGCTCCACCCCTTTATTTTTGCATACATAGGTGTCAGCTACAGGCGCTAGGTGGTTTAGAGCTGGGATCTCCGGCCTCTCGCTGTCGTAGGTGTTCTCAGGTTCGGGAGGGGAGATGACGCTTTCTTCGCAGCCTACGCCAATTTGTGACTGGATCCAGATGACGAGAAGAACGGGCGCCTGACGGCAGCAGCGACAACAAGTGAGTCATCGCCAGCCCCGTCACTAACACTGCGGGATTACTCAGAGGAGACACTTGTCTTATTTAACCCTTTAAGGAGCTGGCTGCCTCAGGGCGACATACGGCTACAATCAGAGAATCCGGCTTCACTGTACTGTTTACTGGAGTCTGCTTCATGCTTTACACTGCAGTTCTGCTCCATTAGCACATACCTATGGTCAGTGACGCCAGCTGCATTGTCTAATGGCATCCCAAGTAAACTGAAAATCCACCGCTGGACACTCAGGCAGCAGTTCTGTTTAGCCCCATCATGCTTTACACTGAAGTTCAGCTTGCTCAGTTTAACCCCAGCTGAGTAGGAAGTGTATGGAGATTTCCATCATCATGTAGCCCCTGCACATGGACTGCACCAATGGAAGCCGTTCTGCACCAGGGGTCTCCAACTTAGGGATCTTCAGCTGATGCACAACTACAACTCCCAGCATGCCTTGACAGCGACAGCCTACAGTACTGGAAGTTGTAGTTTTTCAACAGCCGGGGAGGCCTGCACTCTACACTGCTGACCCTGTGGGAGACATGTACATGATGGGGCTCCTCCACCTACCAGCTGCATGTAATTGATCCTCCTCTGCTTCAGGAGCTGAACGGCCTCCACAGCTTCGGGCCTCAGGGGGAAGGACAATCCCTGCAGGGTCTGCTGCTTACTCTCCACGCTGATCTCCGTCTTCACCTGGGGAGGAACGGCATCAGTCCAGAGACCCCACAACCCCCCAGTCATATCAGTGCAATACAGTCCAGAGACCCCCTACCCTAGTCATGTCAGTGCAATACAGTCCAGAGACCCCCTCCCCCAGTCATGTCAGTGTGATACAGTCCAAAGACCCCACAACCCCCCAGTCATGTCAGTGTGATACAGTCCAGAGACCCCCTACCCTAGTCATGTCAGTGCAATACAGTCCAGAGACCCCCGCAACCCCCAGTCATGTCAGTGTGATACAGTCCAGAGACCCCCGCAACCCCCAGTCATGTCAGTGCAATACAGTCCAGAGACCCCACAACCCCCCAGTCATGTCAGTGCAATACAGTCCAGAGACCCCCTACCCTAGTCATGTCAGTGCAATACAGTCCAGAGACCCCCTCCCCCAGTCATGTCAGTGTGATACAGTCCAAAGACCCCACAACCCCCCAGTCATGTCAGTGTGATACAGTCCAGAGACCCCCTACCCTAGTCATGTCAGTGCAATACAGTCCAGAGACCCCCGCAACCCCCAGTCATGTCAGTGTGATACAGTCCAGAGACCCCCGCAACCCCCAGTCATGTCAGTGCAATACAGTCCAGAGACCCCACAACCCCCCAGTCATGTCAGTGCAATACAGTCCAGAGACCCCCTACCCTAGTCATGTCAGTGCAATACAGTCCAGAGACCCCCTCCCCCAGTCATGTCAGTGTGATACAGTCCAGAGACCCCCTCCCCCAGTTATGTCATTGCGATACAGTCCAGAGACCCCCGCAACCCCCAGTCATGTCAGTGCAATACAGTCCAGAGACCCCAGCAACCCCCAGTCATGTCAGTGTGATACAGTCCAGAGACCCCCTCCCCCAGTTATGTCATTGCGATACAGTCCAGAGACCCCCGCAACCCCCAGTCATGTCAGTGCAATACAGTCCAGAGACCCCAGCAACCCCCAGTCATGTCAGTGCAATACAGTCCAGAGACCCCCGCAACCCCCAGTCATGTCAGTGTGACACAGTCCAGAGACCCCCGCAACCCCCAGTCATGTCAGTGCGATACAGTCCAGAGACCCCCGCAACCCCCAGTCATGTCAGTGCAATACAGTCCAGAGACCCCCGCAACCCCCAGTCATGTCAGTGTGATACAGTCCAGAGACCCCCCTCCCCCAGTCATGTCAGTGTGATACAGTCCAGAGACACCCGCAACCCCCAGTCATGTCAGTGTGATACAGTCCAGAGACCCCCCTCCCCCAGTCATGTCAGTGTGACACAGTCCAGAGACCCCCGCAACCCCCAGTCATGTCAGTGTGATACAGTCCAGAGACCCCCGCAACCCCCAGTCATGTCAGTGCAATACAGTCCAGAGACCCCCGCAACCCCCAGTCATGTCAGTGCAATACAGTCCAGAGACCCCCGCAACCCCCAGTCATGTCAGTGTGATACAGTCCCTGCCCCGACATCTCACCTCATTGATCTTGATCTCCCGCAGTTCCCTCTCGGCGGCAGTGAGTGGCGCCGGAGCAGCGCAGGACGACACGTGTTTCTGGTACCCGCTGAGAGAGACGTCTTCCTGCCCCATACAATTAGGGTAATTACACACAGCGCATATATACAGCCCCCACCCTCCCATAATACATAGAAGCACAGACCCCTCTCCCATATATTCCTAATTACAACCCCCCATCTAGAAGCCGACCTTTGTGGTGCCGAACACTTCATCCTTAATGTGTCCGCCACCAAACTCCTTCTTGACGGTCGCCCTCGTCGCTGCGTACAGCATCTTCAGCCGCACCTGTCACCAGACAACAATGATGGGGATTGTAGTGAGTTCTCCACAGAAATGAAAACCTTTGGAACTTCCTAAAATATTTTGTATTTCAATTCCTCGCCTTTTAGCCTGCTGCTTGCTGTCAGTGAACGTGAACAGTATAGTTTACCTAGTTTAATACTTCATAATCTAACACTTCTAACAGCTGAGGGTTTGCTACAATTGCATCCCGTCTGGAGAATCCCCTGAGGTAAACAGCCTGGACTCTAGACTGATACAAAGTAACAAACATCAGGACAGGAGAGATGTGTGCTGCTGAGGTCTTTAGCTCAGAGGATGGTTAGACTGGATACAATGTGACAAACCCTCAGCTGTGAAAATTATTGGGATGACTTTCCAGCCTCATTTCAAGACGTAAGGACCTGTAACCCTGTACATACACACAGCCACAAGGGGGAGCCACTAACAGGTGGCCGGGCGTCATACCGGAGAGTGATCGGGCGACCACGACAAGAAGAGCCACTCGTAACCCTGCGCGTTCTGGCTGTCGAGGCGGTACAGGATGTAGCATGGCTGACCATCGTCCAGGAGGGGGAGGACGAAGGCGTCGTAGTCTTGGTCCCAGTTCTTTTGGAGGTCCTTGTGAGCCCCCAGCACGAGCTGCTCTGCAGGAGGAAGAGACTGACACATTGTAACGAGGAGCCCTACAGGTTACATGGTTTGACTGATTGCAGACTGCGGGCGGCCAGGATACAATTATACCACGGTCAGGACAAAGAAAACAAGTAAGGAATGCTTCTGTTCTGTGACAAAAAGCAGAGGTTTTGAAAACAGTGACAAATTGATACATTTATTAGTAGGTTTCCATGGTACACAAGACTGGACACCGGCCCTTTAATAGGGAGATCCTCCGAGCACATGAGGGTGTGTTCGGCATGTGACCCCCAGATGTCCCGGGGTCCCTGCAGGTGTCAGCTGAGCGCATGCGCTGGTGGCCGCATCTCCTGGCAGGACGTGTGTATATCTCGCAGCTATTCTGAGCTGCAGCATTCCAGACGGCGACGCGCACTTTCCACGATAGATCTCCGGGACTCCGCCTCTCTGGTGAGGTCAGCGGTGACAGGGCAGGGAGGGCAAAGGGTTAAGCAATGAGTCCAGTTACATCTTAACTCTTTCTTCCCCATGGTAAATTACATTCTATACACACTAAGGGGTTAATAATCCAAATCAAAGGGCCGACGTCCGATCTTCTGCGCAGACAGATCCACCACAAAAATTTCTGCAACCTAACAATAACGGACTTTGTCCATAATCATTTTCAAGATCTCTGCTTGCTGTCGGTGAATATAATATTTCAATACTCACACCCAGAGGCTGAAGATTTTGTAGTTTCCACCCCCCTCCGCTCTAGTAAATTAACCCCTGAGATGTCACTGCACCCCAACATCACCTCCGATACCTGGGATGATGTATTTGTTCAACGAATACAAACACTTCCTGACCTCTTACTTCTCACCGCTGAGGGTTTGTTACAATGTATTAGCCCACACAATCACCCTTCTGTCCACATAGTGTGTTACAATGTTCCGGCCCAGGTAAAATATATCAGTCTGGAGTCCAGGCTGTTTATATCACACAGGGTTGTATGGAGTGGATGCAACTGTAACAAAAGCTCAGCTGTGAGAAGTGAGAACAAACAAGAAGAGAGCAAGAAAAGATGAGAGCGATCTTGAAAATGGTGATACACCAAAACACAAATTCACTTAGAAAGTTACAAAAAGTTTTCATGGCACAAAAATTTTGGGTCCCCACCCCCCATTAAGCCCCCCGAACACTCACCATCCTCGATGACCACCTTTATCAGCCGGATGGTTCCATTTCGAGCCTTCGCAAAGAATTCCTTCAGTTCTGGAGTAGCTAGAAGAAGCAAGAACATACCGGCAAGTCAGCGGGAGAGGGCTGCGGGCGAGGAGAGGGCTGCGGGCGAGGAGAGGGCTGCGGGCAAGGAGAGGGCTGCGGGCGAGGAGAGGGCTGCGGGCGAGGAGAGGGCTGCGGGCGAGGAGAGGGCTGCGGGCAAGGAGAGGGCTGCGGGCAAGGAGAGGGCTGCGGGCAAGGAGAGGGCTGCGGGCAAGGAGAGGGCTGCGGGGCTTCTGTCTGGGATCAGCTACAAATGGGCAGCACATGAGCTAAACTTGATCCCCGACAGCGTCACCTCCCAAATATAGCCGGGAGCACGAGGGAAGGGGGGCTGCGTAATGCCAAGGGGATAAACACCGGGCGTCACATCCATCTCTGCTGTGTCACTCGGGGGCAGCGGTCGGTCCGGCTCTACAGATGACACAGTGTTTCCGCACCTCCTGTGATTGATGATGATGGGCGGGGGGGGGGGGGATCAGCGTCTCCTGGATACTTAGGATAAGCAACACAGAAGGTGACCCCGGACACATGACGACTCCTGCCATGTATGACTGCACCAACGAGAGGAACACCAACCAGATGACCCCCCCCCCCCCCCCCCCCCAAAATCCAGAAGACAGGGTAAGAAAAAGATGATATAGCGAGTAGTGACGTCACAAAACAGAATGACACCAAAATCCCAGTATAATCCACAGGAGGTGGCACCGATATCAGCCGCTCCTCTTATAACGCTCCAGCGCTGATATAACCTCCAGAGACAATACATCATATGTGACTGATATCAGCCGCTCCAGTGTTGATACACAGTCAGGTCCATAAATATTGGGACATCAGCACAATTGTAACATTTTTGGCTCTATCCACCACAATGGATGTGAGATGAAACGGACAAGATGTGCTTTACCCGCAGACTGTCAGCTTTACCCGCAGACTGTCAGCTTTACCCGCAGACTGTCAGCTTCACCCGCAGACTGTCAGCTTCACCCGCAGACTGTCAGCTTCACCCGCAGACTGTCAGCTTCACCCGCAGACTGTCAGCTTCACCCGCAGACTGTCAGCTTCACCCGCAGACTGTCAGCTTCACCCGCAGACTGTCAGCTTCACCCGCAGACTGTCAGCTTCACCCGCAGACTGTCAGCTTCACCCGCAGACTGTCAGCTTCACCCGCAGACTGTCAGCTTCACCCGCAGACTGTCAGCTTCACCCGCAGACTGTCAGCTTCACCCGCAGACTGTCGGCTGTAATCTGAGGGATTTACATCCAGATCAGGTGAACGGTGCAGGAATTACAGCAGTTGCATCTGTGCCTCCCACTTGTTAAGGGGCCAGAAGTAATGGGACAGAATAATAATCATAAATCAAACTTTCACTTTTTAATACTTGGTTACAAATCCTTTGCAGTCAGTTACAGCCTGAAGTCTGGAAGGCATAGACATCCCCAGACGCTGGTCTCATCCCTGGTGACGCTCTGCCCGGCCTCTACTGCCACTGTCTTCAGCTCCTGCTTGTTCTTGGGGCATTTTCCCTTCAGTTTTGTCTTCAGCAAGTGAAATGCTCAATCGGATTCAGCTCCGGGGATTGACTCGGCCATTGCAGAACATTCCACTTCTTTCCCTTAAACTCTTTGGTTGCTTTTGCAGGATGCTTTGGGTCATTGTCCATCTGCCCTGTGAAGAGCCGTCCAATGAGTTCTGAAGCATTTGGCTGAATAGGAGCAGATAATATTCCCCGAAACCCTTCAGAATTCATCCTGCTGCTTTTGTCAGCAGTCACATCATCAATAAATACAAGAGAAGCAGTTCCATTGGCCGCCATACATGCCCACGCCATGACACTGCCACCACCATGCTTCACTGATGAGGTGGTATGCTTAGGACCATGAGCAGCTCCTTTCCTTCTCCATACTCTTCTCTTCCCATCACTCTGGTACAAGTTGATCTTGGTCTCATCTGTCCATAGGATGTTGTTCCAGAACTGTGAAGGCTTTTCTAGATGTCGTTTGGCAAACTCTAATCTGGCCTTCCTGTTTTTGAGGCTCTTCTATGGTTTCCATCTTGTGGTGAACCCTCTGTAGTCACTCTGGTGAAGTCTTCTCTTGATGACTTTGACACACATACACTTACCTCCTGGAGAGTGTTCTTGATCCGGCCAACTGTTGTGAAGGGCGTTTTCTTCACCAGGGAAAGAATTCTTCGCTCATCCACCACAGTTGTTTTCCGTGGTCTTCCGAGTCTTTTGGTGTTGCTGAGCTCTCCGGTGCGTTCCTTCTTTTTAAGAATGTTCCAGACAGTTGTTTTGGCCGCGCCTGATGTTTTTGCTATCTCTCTGATGGGTTTGTGGTGTTTTTCAGCCTAATGATGGCTTCACTGATAGTGACAGCTCTTTGGGTCTCATCTTGAGAGTTGACAGCAACAGATTCCAAATGCAGATAGCAGACTGGAGATGTCCTCTGGACCTTTTATCTGCTGATTGTAATTGGGATAATGAGGGAATAACACACACCGGCCATGGGACAGCGGAGAAGACAATTGTCCCATTACTTCTGGTCCCTTAACAAGTGGGAGGCACAGATGCAAACTGCTGTAATTCCTGCACCGCTCACCTGATCTGGATGTAAATCTCTCAGATTACAGCTGACAGTCTGCGGGTAAAGCTGACAGTCTGCAGGTAAAGCTGACAGCCTGCGGGTAAGGCTACTTTCACACTAGCGTTCAGAACGGATCCGTCTGCATTATATTTGCAAAAAAAAAGCTAAGTGTGAAAGTAGCCTGAGCGGATCCGTCCAGACTTTTACATTGAAAGTCAATGGGGGACGGATCCGCTTGAAGATTGAGCCATATTGTGGCATCTTCAAACGGATCCGTCCCTATTGACTTACATTGTAAGTCTGGACGGATCCGCACGCCTCCGCACGGCCAGGCGGACACCCGAACGCTGCAAGCAGCGTTCAGGTGTCCGCCTGCTGAGCGGAGCGGAGGCTGAACGCCGCCAGACTGATGCAGTCTGAGCGGATCCGCATCCATTCAGACTGCATCAGGGCTGGACGGAAGCGTTCGGGTCCGCTCGTGAGCCCCTTCAAACGGAGCTCACGAGCGGACAGCCGAACGCTAGTGTGAAACTAGCCTAAAGCCGACAGCCTGCGGGTAAAGCCGACAGCCTGCGGGTAAAGCCGACAGCCTGCGGGTAAAGCCGACAGCCTGCGGGTAAAGCCGACAGCCTGCGGGTAAAGCCGACAGCCTGCGGGTAAAGCCGACAGCCTGCGGGTAAAGCCGACAGCCTGCGGGTAAAGCCGACAGCCTGCGGGTAAAGCCGACAGCCTGCGGGTAAAGCCGACAGCCTGCGGGTAAAGCCGACAGCCTGCGGGTAAAGCCCATCTTGTCCGCTTCATTTCAGATCCATTGTGGTGTATAGAGCCAAGAATGTTAGAATTGTGTCCATGTCCCATTATTTATGGACCTGACTGAGGGCTCTGGATTGTTAGAGTTACTGCTCCTTTGAAGTCAGTCTTATGATCTCTGCTCTGGAGTTACGGTTACATACACCCCGCGCTGTGGGAGCAGTTGGTGGGCGGTGATGCTGTAAGTATATAGCGGCGCGCACAGATGGCTATAGGAAGCACTAGGGCTGCAACGATTACTTCATTAAATCGAGTAACTCGACACAGAAAAATCCTCGATGCAAATTTTTTGCATTGAGGATTTATTTGTGTCACGTGACCACGGAGTGTGAGTGAAGCGCTTATTACTATTCAGGTTCCGTGGTCACCTGCCTGCCAGCACTGCGCTAGGATTAAGCCATATACCGCAATATGTAATGACGTCAGAGGAGCGGTCGCATGTGTGCCGACCGCTTCTAAAACGTCCCCGTCCTGCAGCCTGCATACATTACATGTTAGTTCCCGCATCGCTCCTACTTCCCCATTACTCCCCCCCCACCAGAGTCAGAGTGGGACTGAGGAACGTCCCTGACAACACACTGGGACCTGCAGCATCCGAAGGAGAACAGGAGTCTGGGAGGAGTCAGCGCTGGGGAACCTCCGATTCTGGAGCCCGGGTATTTCTCAGCACAGGGGGCACATAGTGGGCACGGAGCCTGGACAGCGGGTCCAGAGTATGTGACCCCTTCCCACAGACACCACTTCTAAAACTGGATCCTCCACAATTTTAACTGGAAGTAATGGGTGCTGTAGATTGAAGGCACTGGGGGGACTGCCGATGGCACTGGGGGGGGGGAGCCGATGGCACTGGGGGGGGGAGCCGATGGCACTGGGGGGGGGAGCCGATGGCACTGGGGGGGGGAGCCGATGGCACTGGGGGGGGGAGCCGATGGCACTGGGGGGGGGAGCCGATGGCACAGAGGACTGATGGCACTGGCGGGAGCCGATGGCACTGGGGGGACTGATGGCACAGGCGGGAGCCGATGGCACTGGGGGGACTGATGGCACAGGCGGGAGCCGATGGCACTGGGGGGACTGATGGCACAGGCGGGAGCCGATGGCACTGGGGGGACTGATGGCACAGGCGGGAGCCGATGGCACTGGGGGGACTGATGGCACAGGCGGGAGCCGATGGCACAGGGGACTGATGGCACTGGCGGGAGCCGATGGCACAGAGGACTGATGGCACTGGCGGGAGCCGATGGCACAGAGGGAGCTGAGTGCATGGGGGGGGGGGCTGATGAGTGTTTATAAAGGAAAACACGTTCTTCTTTTTCTCAGGCTACGTTCGCACCAGCGTTTATACCGGATCCGTCAGGGCTCAGCAAAAACGCTTCCGTCACTGATAACACAACCATCTGCATCCGTCATGAACGCCATTGAAAGTCAATGGGGGACGGATCCGTTTTCTATTGTGTCAGAATTAAGCCGTCCCCATTGACTTGCATTGTGGGTCATGACGGAATGAAAACCGCAGCGTGCTGCTCTCCGGTACGAGAACGCAACCAAGCGGAACGGAATCCATTTTGGAGCTCCATTCTGTTCAGTTACGTTTTGTCCCTATTGACACTGAAATGGGGACAAAACGGAAGCGTTTTTCTCCGGTACTGAGACCCTGTGACGGATCTCAATACTGGAAAATAGAAACGTTAGTGTGAAAGTCGCCTTATTAGAGTAGGCAATTAATCGATAGAATACTTATTAAAATAACTGATAGCTGCAGCCCGTGTGGAACTACATGTCCCAGCAAGATAGCATAGCATCACCTGAGACTTCATGAAGAAGAATCCGTAGTTACTGGGAAAGCTGGGTGCCAACAATATGGCCGCCACCTTTCTTAGAATCAGATATAACTAAGCACTAGTGTGGGTAAGAGTACACTCATCCTCTGTTCTGGAGGCTGGGGGGAGTAGTCACTTCTCCACCCTGTATATTCGGTCCGTCTGCGCCCACCTGGATTACACCCCAGCAGGTGGCACCGCCGTGCAGAAGTTTCCATTCACTTTAATGTTAGGCATAGCTGAGTACAGGATCGCCTAGACTGGATGCAACTGTAACAAACCCTCAGCTGTGAGAAGTACAGCAGGATTATGATCGGATCTGCTCTTGAACTGCTGCGGATTATGCGCCATCAGACGAGAGAAGCGGCGCCCCAATATTACAGGCATCAGCTTGTCTGGCTCCTGGTGAAGTAGCAGCGTGTGCTGCTGGCGCCCTCCAGAGGAGCAACCGCCACACAGCACCGAAAGGGGGAAAACTGGGACCGCCTCCAGCCGGCACTGGGGACCACTGTAACAAACCCTCTGCTGCGAGCAGTATTAGGTCAGGGTCGGTTTACTGTTTCTGAAAGTTAATAAAAATGTTACCATTCCCTAACAGCAAGCAGAGATCTTGAAACCGGGGCAGGCATTAAACACAAAGTAGTAGAGCTTATACAATGGCACGTGGCGAGAAAACTGCCAGGATCGGAACACACGACTGCGGTGCCGCAGGACGGACATGAGCGTTACCACCACATGCCACTAACTGTCCGCGGTATGCAAATCCGACAGCTGTCTTGGAGGAGGGGGAGCGGCACCGGCAGGTGGGGGCTGTCTTGGAGGAGGGGGGGGGGCTGTCTTGGAGGAGGGGGGGGGGGCCACCGGCAGGTGGGGGCTGTCTTGGAGGAGGGGGGGGGCCACCGGCAGGTGGGGGCTGTCTTGGAGGAGGGGCACCAGCAGGTGGGGGCTTTCTTGGAGGGGGGGGCACCGGCAGGTGGGGGCTGTTTTGGAGGGGGGCACCGGCAGGTGGGGGCTGTCTTGGAGGAGGGGGGGGGGCCACCGGCAGGTGGGGGCTGTCTTGGAGGAGGGGGGGGGCCACCGGCAGGTGGGGGCTGTCTTGGAGGAGGGGGGGGGCCACCGGCAGGTGGGGGCTGTCTTGGAGGAGGGGGGGGGCCACCGGCAGGTGGGGGCTGTCTTGGAGGAGGAGGGGGGGGCCACCGGCAGGTGGGGGCTGTCTTGGAGGAGGGGGGGGGGCCACCGGCAGGTGGGGCTGTCTTGGAGGAGGGGGGGGGCCACCGGCAGGTGGGGGCTGTCTTGGAGGAGGGGGGGGCCACCGGCAGGTGGGGGCTGTCTTGGAGGAGGAGGGGGGGCCACCGGCAGGTGGGGGCTGTCTTGGAGGAGGGGGGGGGGCCACCGGCAGGTGGGGGCTGTCTTGGAGGAGGGGGGGGGGCCACCGGCAGGTGGGGGCTGTCTTGGAGGAGGGGCACCAGCAGGTGGGGGCTTTCTTGGAGGGGGGGGCACCGGCAGGTGGGGGCTGTTTTGGAGGGGGGCACCGGCAGGTGGGGGCTTTCTTGGAGGGGGGGGGGGGGGGGCACCGGCAGGTGGGGGCTGTCTTGGAGGGGAGGGGGGGGGGCACCGGCAGGAGGAGGTTTGAGGAGGGGGCAATGTATCGCAGCAGTGACTTCCCCTCACAGCCGAGCATTCTCACCCCCACAGGGGCACTTCCCCCATTACTGCTGGCTCTGAGTGCAGCCGAGGGTGCAGGTATCTTGTATCCACCCGCCTATAGGCTCCGGGCCGCCGGGTACTCACCGTGGATACCGGTCTGGTGCGCCATATCGGGATATCGTGACAGATCGGGATCAGGGAGCGGCTCTCACTGGCCTGCGGGCGGGGGCGGGGCCGGATACCGGGGGTGGAGCTACACAAGAGTACGAGCAGACGGCAAAATGAGAGCCCGAGCCGCACGGCATGCTGGGGGGGCTGGAGCATGCCGGGAGATGTAGTTCTATTGGCCGGGGCTGCTTCCAGGGGCGGAGCTACGTCTCTACCTGACAGGAATGTCTGTGTGAGGCTGGGCATGCTGGGAAATGTAGTCCTATAAGAGGGGGGAGGGGAGGGAGCTGTGTCTCTACCTGACAGGAATGTCTGTGTGAGGCTGGGCATGCTGGGACTTGTAGTACAGATGTCTTGACCAATATTCTGATATTTTTCACTCTCTGGATGTCGCTTCAGGTGAAAAAAAATCAGTGACGATTAGAACAAATGCCGGTGAAACCGCTAATATTGCGCCATTTATTTTATTTTATTTTTTTATTTCGGATACGGCTGCGGCTTAAAGGGCTCGTCCACACTGAGCCGTCCCTTCGAAGTGAAGGCGTTTAGTTAATTCCTCAATCGCTGGCGCTCATTTTGCCACGAATAGTTAATTGTCTGAAAAATCCTAAAACGGAGTGAAATTATTGCTTAAAACGCGCAGAGATCGGACAGCCGCCATTACTGCTCTGCTTGTCGCTCTTCAGGTCGTTCCTCCGTACACTTAATTCATTAGTCGCCGTGATGCCACGAGGCGGTCAGCGTGGAACCGTGGCACGTAAATGTCTCACGGTGGAGATGGTGGGTTCATGATGATGCTCCCACCGCCATGTCTCACGGTGGGGATGGTGGGTTCATGATGATGCTGCCACCGCCATGTCTCACGGTGGAGATGGTGGGTTCATGATGATGCTGCCACCGCCATGTCTCACGGTGGAGATGGTGGGTTCATGATGATGCTGCCACCGCCATGTCTCACGGTGGAGATGGTGGGTTCATGATGATGCTGCCACCGCCATGTCTCACGGTGGGGATGGTGGGTTCATGATGATGCTGCCACCGCCATGTCTCACGGTGGAGATGGTGGGTTCATGATGATGCTGCCACCGCCATGTCTCACGGTGGAGATGGTGGGTCATGATGATGCTGCCACCGCCATGTCTCACGGTGGAGATGGTGGGTTCATGATGATGCTGCCACCGCCATGTCTCACGGTGGAGATGGTGGGTTCATGATGATGCTGCCACCGCCATGTCTCACGGTGGAGATGGTGGGTTCATGATGATGCTGCCACCGCCATGTCTCACGGTGGGGATGGTGGGTCATGATGATGCTGCCACCACCATGTCTCACGGTGGGGATGGTGGGTTCATGATGATGCTGCCACCGCCATGTCTCACGGTGGGGATGGTGGGTTCATGATGATGCTGCCACCGCCATGTCTCACGGTGGAGATGGTGGGTCATGATGATGCTGCCACCGCCATGTCTCACGGTGGAGATGGTGGGTTCATGATGATGCTGCCACCGCCATGTCTCACGGTGGAGATGGTGGGTCATGATGATGCTGCCACCGCCATGTCTCACGGTGGAGATGGTGGGTTCATGATGATGCTGCCACCGCCATGTCTCACGGTGGAGATGGTGGGTCATGATGATGCTGCCACCGCCATGTCTCCTGGTGGAGATGGTGGGTTCATGATGATGCTGCCACCGCCATGTCTCACGGTGGAGATGGTGGGTTCATGATGATGCTGCCACCGCCATGTCTCACGGTGGGGATGGTGGGTTCATGATGATGCTGCCACCGCCATGTCTCACGGTGGAGATGGTGGGTTCATGATGATGCTGCCACCGCCATGTCTCACGGTGGAGATGGTGGGTTCATGATGATGCTGCCACCGCCATGTCTCACGGTGGAGATGGTGGGTTCATGATGATGCTGCCACCGCCATGTCTCACGGTGGGGATGGTGGGTCATGATGATGCTGCCACCGCCATGTCTCACGGTGGGGATGGTGGGTTCATGATGATGCTGCCACTGCCATGTCTCACGGTGGGGATGGTGGGTTCATGATGATGCTGCCACCGCCATGTCTCACGGTGGGGATGGTGGGTCATGATGATGCTGCCACCGCCATGTCTCACGGTGGGGATGGTGGGTCATGATGATGCTGCCACCGCCATGTCTCACGGTGGGGATGGTGGGTTCATGATGATGCTGCCACCGCCATGTCTCACGGTGGAGATGGTGGGTCATGATGATGCTGCCACCGCCATGTCTCACGGTGGGGATGGTGGGTTCATGATGATGCTGCCACCGCCATGTCTCACGGTGGGGATGGTGGGTCATGATGATGCTGCCACCGCCATGTCTCACGGTGGGGATGGTGGGTTCATGATGATGCTGCCACCGCCATGTCTCACGGTTCGTTCAGCCCATGTGCGTTTAGTGAGGCGACTACTATAGAAGACATATCAGCATACAGTCAAGTGAATGAAAGCATAGGGCACCTGCGGAAGCATGGAAAAGCACACAACTGATATGAGCAGGAGGAGGGAAAGGAGGGAAGGAAAACACGAAACAAAAAATAAAGGATAAAACATTAAACATGACAAGCTGACAAGTGAACAGCTCGGACAAAACACCCGTCCGAGAAGGGGTTAGTACTCTACCTATCACCAGCCAAGACAGGGTTGGACTGGCGAGGGGGCAAGTAAAGCACCTATGGTCTATGACAAAAGAGACCAAAAACAAAAATACGTCCAGCAACAGTATCCGTCCGGGCTTTGCCCTGCGGATGGGGACCAGAGTTCGTGGCCCTAGAGGTAGCGTCCAGTAATAACATTAAGAAGACACAGTTCTGGTCACACAGCATATGGAAACACTAAGCCCCAGTAAGAGAGAGAGGCCATAAAAATAAAAATTGAACAAGTTGAAAGGCCAAGTTCGCCTCCAATAACCCGTATAACAAGAGGATGAAAAACAGTCATCTCCTAATTTAGAGGAATAGAATAGCATCAAGTTATGCTTACGAGCACATCCGACGTCGCTGCAGTTCCATTCAGGTGAGGGCCCTGTCCATCCTGCTGCGTCCCGGTCGATCCGGCCTACCCGCGGATGCCGTCTGCCAGGCGGTCACTCGGGGTGGTATGGGCAGGGAGCCATCTTGGTCGGCCGGTAGCCAAGAGGGGATTTCCACCGGGGGGACATCCAGGGACCTCCAGACAGAGTCCAGGTCTGCTGGTGAGCGCACGGTGAGTAGCTTACCATTCCTGGAGATCGCTAGCCCAAAGGGGTACAACCATCGGAACGGGGTCGATGTCTTCCTCAGGACTTCCAGGAGAGGCTTGAATAGGCGCCGTTTGGCTAAAGTGGAAGGCGCGAGGTCTTGGAACATCTGGATCGGGGCGTTCTCATACTCCAGTACCTCCATCTCCCGTTGCCTTTTCAGGAGGGCCGCAGTATCAACATAGCTCAACAGGCCACAGATCACATCACGTGGCGGCTCTTGCGGTTTGGGCCTAGGGCGTAACGCCCTGTGTATGCGCTCCACTACGATTCCCGCCGCTCTGTCAGGATCCAGCATCGTGGAAAATAATTTGCGCGTGTCACTACCAGAGCTTTGAGACGTTCTCAAAGCTCTGTGTCTCCACCCCTGTGATGATGTCACTTAGGGTTGGAGGTTTTCTCACTGTTCTGTTTCTCCGCCCCTGTGATGAGGTCTTACTCTCAGCTGTCTCTCCTGCGTTTGATTTCTCTGCCTTTAAATCACCCCTCCTCCTATTGCAGGGCGTGGATTATATTTCTCCTTTCAGTTGTAGCTCTGCCTTGAGTATCTTCACTCCTTTAGCTACTAGTTCTCTGGACCTGTGTTCTGCTGCTGCAAGCACTCCGGATATTGCCAGCGGTCCTTGGATCCGTCTTCTCTACGGCTGCAGCTCCATCAGCTAAGTGTGCAGACTTTGTTATGTACCTGGTGATTTCCTGACTGGATCTGAGGTGGCCCCGGTTCCCTCCTTATTCTGTGCAGGGCATCGGAGGCCGTGCCCCTTCCACTATTGTAGGGGTTACAGGGCTCATCAGTCTAAGGTACGCGGGCATGCCTCGTTCCACCATTTGGATCCGGGCATGTGCTTTAGCAGCATAGGGAGAGTGTTGAGGGTCTGACAGGGGTCACCCTTTCTCTTCCCTAGTTTGGGTCCGGTCAGTAGCTCTTTTTACTGTGTATGCTCTTGTTACCCTTAAACAGCCGTGACATTATAATCCACCAAAACCGTCCTTGTTGACATGGATCCGCTTTCTGACCTGGTTGACCGCATGCAGGGTCTTTCTTTGGAAGTAGCGGATCTCCGTCAATCTCTGACTCAGCTACAAGCATTGGGCTCTGCTCCGGCTCATGGAGTCTGTTGCGAGCCAAAGGTCTCACTTCCGGAAACGTTCTCCGGGGGCAGTGAGAATTTAGTTCGCTTCAGAGAGGCATGTAAACTCCATTTTTGTTTGTGTCCCCACTCCTCTGGTAATGAGGAACAGAGGGTGAGGATTGTCATCTCCCTGCTCAGAGGTAATGCTCAGACTTGGGCTTTTTCGCTGCCATCAGGGGATCCTTCCCTGCGATCCGTGGAGAGGTTTTTTGTGGCCCTGGGGCAGATATATGATGACCCGGATCGTGTTGCTCTGGCAGAATCGAACTTACGTGTTCTATGCCAGAACAAACTGTCTGCGGAGCTTTATTGTTCTGAATTTCAGAGATGGGCAGCTGATTCAGGCTGGAATGATGCTGCACTCCGAAGTCAGTTCTGTCATGGTCTCTCAGAGGGTTTGAAAGATGCCTTTGCTTTCCATGAGAGACCAACATCCTTAGAGTCTGCCATGTCATTGGCGGTACGCCTTGACAGGCGTCTAAGGGAAAGAAACAAGACCTCTCCGTCCAGCCATTGTCAGTCTAGGGGCAATGGTGCGGACTCATTCAGTATGCAGGGGTCTCATCCTGTCTCGCTCCCCTCTGAGGAGGAGCCCATGCAGCTAGGCCGACTTGCCCCTGATAAAAGAGGATTTAGTCCTCAGAATATGGTGTGTTTTTGTTGTGGGGGCATAGGTCATTTGGCAAATGTTTGTCCGTCTAGGAGATTCCTGAACTGTACTAAGAGCGATAATAAGAGAAAAACCTCAAGAGGTAGATCATCAAGTTCTGCTTCATCTGCTACTTTGGGCAAAGTTGATGTGGGAATTGATGCTTTTCCTCTGACCTGCAGTTCCCGTTTTCTCCTGTCTGCCAGGGTGGCGCTAGAGAGCAAGGTCATTCCTTGTGAGATTTTTGTCGATAGTGGAGCGGCCGTCAATCTTATTGACACTCAATTTGTAGCTTTGCATGGGTTTCAGGTTTGTACATTAGAAAAGGATATACCTGTTTTTGCTATTGACTCTGCCCCACTCTCGCAGAGATCTCTGAAAGGCATTGTTCACAATATCCGGCTAGCTGTAGGTGACACTCATGTGGAGGAGATATCTTGTTTTGTCCTTAACGGATTGCCTTCTCCTCTAGTTTTGGGGCTACCCTGGCTCACTAGACATAACCCCACTATTGATTGGCAAGGAAGGCAAATAAATGAGTGGAGTGACTTTTGTAGAGAGAATTGTCTCACAGCCACTCTTGCTGAGGTGTCTACTAAAACTCTGCCATCATTTCTCTCTGATTTCTCGGATGTGTTTTCCGAGAGCGGTGTTCAGGAGCTACCTCCTCACCGGGAGTTTGACTGTCCCATTAACCTCATTCCCGGCGCCAAGCTGCCAAAGGCACGCCTCTACAATCTCTCACAACCGGAGAGACTCGCAATGCGAACCTATATCTCTGAGAGTCTCGAGAAGGGGCATATTCGTCCCTCAAAGTCGCCTGTTGCCGCGGGTTTTTTTTTTTGTTAAAAAAAAAGATGGCTCTCTGAGACCTTGCTTAGATTTTAGGGAGCTGAACCGTATCACGATTCGCGATCCCTATCCCCTTCCTCTGATCCCGGACCTCTTCAACCAAATTGTTGGGGCCAAGGTGTTTTCCAAATTGGATCTGAGAGGCGCGTACAACCTGGTCAGGGTCAGAGAGGGGGATGAATGGAAAACGGCCTTTAATACCCCTAACGGGCATTTCGAGAATCTCGTTATGCCTTTCGGCCTGATGAATGCTCCGGCCGTCTTTCAGCATTTTGTTAATAGTATTTTCTATCATTTAATGGGGAAATTTGTATTGGTGTATCTTGATGATATTTTGATTTTTTCCCCTGATGTTCAGACTCATCAGGATCATCTTTTTCAGGTCCTGCAGATACTGCGGGAAAATAAACTGTATGCCAAGCTGGAGAAATGTCTTTTTATGGTATCAGAGATTCAATTTCTGGGTTTTCTCCTCTCTGCTTCTGGTTTTCGCATGGATCCGGAGAAGGTCCGTGCTGTGCTGGAGTGGGAGCTTCCTGAAAATCAGAAGGCATTGATGCGCTTTCTGGGTTTTGCTAACTACTACAGAAAGTTCATTTTGAATTATTCCTCTATTGTCAAACCCCTCACTGACATGACAAAAAAGGGGACGGATTTTTCCTCTTGGTCGGAGGAGGCGCTTGCAGCCTTTTCTAAGATTAAAGAGAGTTTTGCGTCTGCTCCCATCTTGGTGCATCCCGATGTTTCCTTACCTTTTATTGTTGAGGTGGATGCTTCCGAGGTGGGTGTGGGTGCAGTTTTGTCCCAGGGCCCCTCTCCTGCCAAATGGCGACCTTGTGCCTTTTTCTCTAGAAAACTCTCCCCGGCAGAGAGAAACTATGATGTGGGAGATAGGGAGTTGTTGGCCATCAAGTTGGCTTTCGAGGAATGGCGCCATTGGTTGGAGGGGGCCAGGCACCCTATCACCGTTTTTACCGACCATAAGAATCTGGCGTACCTGGAGTCGGCCAGGCGTATGAATCCGAGACAGGCCAGATGGTCTCTGTTCTTCTCCAGATTTAATTTTGTTGTTACTTTCCGCCCTGGGATCAAGAATGTGAAGGCTGATGCTCTCTCTCGCTGTTTTCCGGGAGGAGGAAACTCCGAGGACCCGGGTCCCATTTTGGCGGAGGGGGTAGTTGTTTCTGCTCTATATTCCGATTTGGAGGCCGAGGTCCAGGCTGCCCAGTCTGAGGCACTTGCCCGTTGTCCCTCCGGGAAGTTGTTCGTGCCTCCTGAGCTACGTCACAAACTCTTTAAGGAACATCATGATACAGTTCTTGCTGGTCACCCCGGGAGTAGAGCCACGGTAGATCTCATTGCTCGGAGATTTTGGTGGCCGGCTCTTCGTAAGTCTGTGGAGGGTTTTGTGGCGGCTTGTGAGACGTGCGCTCGCGCTAAGGTCCCTCGTTCACGACCTTCAGGTTCCCTTCTCCCGTTACCCATACCTTCCCGTCCTTGGACACACCTGTCCATGGACTTTATCACGGATCTTCCTCGTTCCTCGGGGAAGTCGGTGATCCTGGTGGTCGTGGACCGTTTTAGCAAGATGGCTCATTTCGTTCCTTTCCCTGGTTTACCCAATGCTAAAACGTTGGCGCAAGCTTTTGTCGATCATATTGTTAAATTGCACGGCATTCCCTCTGAGATTGTTTCCGATAGAGGCACGCAGTTTGTGTCCAGGTTCTGGAAGGCTTTCTGTTCTCGCCTGGGGGTTCGGCTGTCCTTCTCTTCTGCTTTTCACCCGCAGTCGAATGGTCAGACTGAGCGCCTCAATCAGAATCTGGAGACATATTTGCGCTGTTTTGTGGCAGAGAACCAGGAGGATTGGTGTTCATTTCTCCCTCTTGCTGAGTTTGCTTTGAACAACCGTCGTCAGGAATCTTCTGATAAGTCACCATTTTTTGGTGCATATGGGTTCCATCCGCAGTTTGGGACATTCTCGGGAGGGGCTCTTTCTGGTTTACCTGAGGAGGAGAGATTTTCCTCGTCTTTGTCTACCATTTGGCAAAAGATTCAGAGTAATCTCAGAAAGATGAGTGAGAAGTATAAGCGTGTGGCTGATAAGAGACGTGTGCCTGGTCCGGACCTGAATGTGGGTGATCTGGTGTGGTTGTCTACAAGAAATATTAAACTGAAGGTTCCCTCCTGGAAATTGGGCCCCAAGTTTATTGGGCCTTATAAAATTTGTCAGTCATCAATCCTGTTGCCTTCCGCCTTGATCTTCCACGGGTTTGGAAGATACATAATGTTTTTCACAGATCTCTCTTAAAACCATATGTCCAGCCCACGGTACCCTCCTCTTTGCCTCCTCCTCCGATTTTGGTTGATGGCAATCTGGAGTTTGAGGTTTCCAGAATTGTGGACTCTCGCATTGTCCGCGGTTCTCTTCAGTACCTCGTTCATTGGAAGGGTTATGGTCCTGAGGAGAGGATGTGGGTTCCGATGTCGGACATTAAAGCCACTCGCCTTATCAGGGCATTTCATAGGGCTCATCCTGGGAAGGTGGGTCCTGGGTGTCCGGAGTCCACCCGTAGAAGGGGGGGTACTGTCACTACCAGAGCTTTGAGACGTTCTCAAAGCTCTGTGTCTCCACCCCTGTGATGATGTCACTTAGGGTTGGAGGTTTTCTCACTGTTCTGTTTCTCCGCCCCTGTGATGAGGTCTTACTCTCAGCTGTCTCTCCTGCGTTTGATTTCTCTGCCTTTAAATCACCCCTCCTCCTATTGCAGGGCGTGGATTATATTTCTCCTTTCAGTTGTAGCTCTGCCTTGAGTATCTTCACTCCTTTAGCTACTAGTTCTCTGGACCTGTGTTCTGCTGCTGCAAGCACTCCGGATATTGCCAGCGGTCCTTGGATCCGTCTTCTCTACGGCTGCAGCTCCATCAGCTAAGTGTGCAGACTTTGTTATGTACCTGGTGATTTCCTGACTGGATCTGAGGTGGCCCCGGTTCCCTCCTTATTCTGTGCAGGGCATCGGAGGCCGTGCCCCTTCCACTATTGTAGGGGTTACAGGGCTCATCAGTCTAAGGTACGCGGGCATGCCTCGTTCCACCATTTGGATCCGGGCATGTGCTTTAGCAGCATAGGGAGAGTGTTGAGGGTCTGACAGGGGTCACCCTTTCTCTTCCCTAGTTTGGGTCCGGTCAGTAGCTCTTTTTACTGTGTATACTCTTGTTACCCTTAAACAGCCGTGACAGCGCGCCACCGTCGGTAAGGCCTCCGCTGCAATTGACTCAGGTAGGCCACGAATGCGGATATTGCGCCGGCGGCTACGATTCTCCTGGTCTTCCAGCTTCAGGAAGGCATCATTCAGCAAGGCCCTGTGGGACGCCAGCGTCTCCGACGCTTTACCTTCGTAGGTCATGATGGCCTCTTGCGTGGCTTCTAGTGCAACCACTCTCTGCCCCAGGTGCTTCATGTCGTCCTTAATGTCGGACAGGTCTTGTTTCAGGGGCGAGAGGGCAGACTCGAGAACCCGGCGCAGGGTCCGCTCTGAGAGAGGCGGGTCTCTGGGCCTCCTGTCCGAAATATCGGAGCCGCTGCCAGCATCTGAGAGTTCTCCCGCATCGGAGTCATGTGCAGCAGACGCCGCCATATTGGGGCCTTTCTGCGCGGCAATCCTCGGCGTTTTCCGAAGAAACTTCTCCATCTCAGGTTGTTTGGAGTGCAGTGGGGTCGACTCTGAGCTTCCTCTGTTCTTTTCTCTGCCAGGTTTCCCCATAATCAGGCAAATTATAAGCTTATATAGGGCAAAGGAGCCGGAATGCTGGAGGAGCTCAAGCTCGTGCGGCCATTCAGCAGCGTGGCTCTATAGTAGTTATATTCTTGTACATAGGAGGCAGTATTATAGTAGTTATATTCTTGTACATAGGAGCAGTATTATAGTAGTTATATTCTTGTACATAGGAGGCAGTATTATAGTAGTTATATTCTTGTACATAGGAGACAGTATTATAGTAGTTATATTCTTGTACATAGGAGCAGTATTATAGCAGTTATATTCTTGTACATAGGAGCAGTATTATAGTAGTTATATTCTTGTACATAGGAGGCAGTATTATAGTAGTTATATTCTTGTACATAGGAGCAGTATTATAGTAGTTAGATACTTGTACATAGGAGCAGTATTATAGTAGTTATATTCTTGTACATAAGAGCAGTATTACAGTAGTTATATTCTTGTACATAGGAGGCAGTATTATAGTAGTTATATTCCTGTACATAGGAGCAGTATTATAGTAGTTATATTCTTGTACATAGGAGCAGTATTACAGTAGTTATATTATTGTACATAGGAGGCAGTATTATAGCAGTTATATTCTTGTATATAGGAGGCAGTATTATAGCAGTTATATTCTTGTACATAGGAGGCAGTATTATAGTAGTTATATTCTTGTACATAGGAGCAGTATTATAGTAGTTATATTCTTGTACATAGGAGCAGTATTATAGTAGTTATATTCTTGTACATAGGGGGCAGTATTATAGCAGTTATATTCTTGTATATAGGAGGCAGTATTATAGCAGTTATATTCTTGTACATAGGAGGCAGTATTATAGTAGTTATATTCTTGTACATAGGGGGCAGTATTATAGCAGTTATATTCTTGTACATAGGAGCAGTATTATAGTAGTTATATTCTTGTACATAGGAGGCAGCATTATAGTAGTTATATTCTTGTACATAGGAGCAGTATTATAGTAGTTATATTCTTGTACATAGGAGGCAGTATTATAGTAGTTATATTCTTGTACATAGGAGACAGTATTATAGTAGTTATATTCTTGTACATAGGAGCAGTATTATAGTGGTTATATTCTTGTACATAGGAGCAGTATTATAGCAGTTATATTCTTGTACATAGGAGCAGTATTATAGTAGTTATATTCTTGTACATAGGAGGCAGTATTATAGTAGTTATATTCTTGTACATAGGAGCAGTATTATAGTAGTTAGATACTTGTACATAGGAGCAGTATTATAGTAGTTATATTCTTGTACATAAGAGCAGTATTACAGTAGTTATATTCTTGTACATAGGAGGCAGTATTATAGTAGTTATATTCCTGTACATAGGAGCAGTATTATAGTAGTTATATTCTTGTACATAGGAGCAGTATTACAGTAGTTATATTATTGTACATAGGAGGCAGTATTATAGTAGTTATATTCTTGTACATAGGAGCAGTATTACAGTAGTTATATTATTGTACATAGGAGGCAGTATTATAGCAGTTATATTCTTGTATATAGGAGGCAGTATTATAGCAGTTATATTCTTGTACATAGGAGGCAGTATTATAGTAGTTATATTCTTGTACATAGGAGCAGTATTATAGTAGTTATATTCTTGTACATAGGAGCAGTATTATAGTAGTTATATTCTTGTACATAGGGGGCAGTATTATAGCAGTTATATTCTTGTATATAGGAGGCAGTATTATAGCAGTTATATTCTTGTACATAGGAGGCAGTATTATAGTAGTTATATTCTTGTACATAGGAGCAGTATTATAGTAGTTATATTCTTGTACATAGGAGCAGTATTATAGTAGTTATATTCTTGTACATAGGAGGCAGTATTATAGCAGTTATATTCTTGTACATAGGAGCAGTATTATAGTAGTTATATTCTTGTACATAGGAGGCAGTATTATAGTAGTTATATTCCTGTACATAGGAGCAGTATTATAGTAGTTATATTCTTGTACATAGGAGCAGTATTATAGTAGTTATATTCCTGTACATAGGAGCAGTATTATAGTAGTTATATTCTTGTACATAGGAGCAGTATTATAGTAGTTATATTCTTGTACATAGGAGCAGTATTATAGTAGTTATATTCTTGTACATAGGAGCAGTATTATAGCAGTTATATTCTTGTACAGAGGAGCAGTATTATAGCAGTTATATTCTTGTACATAGGAGCAGTATTATAGTAGTTATATTCTTGTACATAGGAGGCAGTATTATAGCAGTTATATTCTTGTATATAGGAGGCAGTATTATAGCAGTTATATTCTTGTACATAGGAGGCAGTATTATAGTAGTTATATTCTTGTACATAGGAGCAGTATTATAGCAGTTATATTCTTGTACATAGGAGCAGTATTATAGTAGTTATATTCTTGTATATAGGAGGCAGTATTATAGTAGTTATATTCTTGTATATAGGAGGCAGTATTATAGCAGTTATATTCTTGTACATAGGAGGCAGTATTATAGCAGTTATATTCTTGTACATAGGAGCAGTATTATAGTAGTTATATTCTTGTACATAGGAGCAGTATTATAGTAGTTATATTCTTGTACATAGGAGCAGTATTATAGTAGTTATATTCTTGTACATAGGAGGCGGTATTATAGTAGTTATATTCTTGCACATAGGAGGCGGTATTATAGTAGTTATATTCTTGCACATAGGAGGCGGTATTATAGTAGTTATATTCTTGCACATAGGAGGCGGTATTATAGTAGTTATATTCTTGTACATAGGAGCAGTATTATAGTAGTTATATTCTTGTACATAGGAGCAGTATTATAGTAGTTATATTCTTGTACATAGGAGCAGTATTATAGTAGTTATATTCTTGTACATAGGAGGCAGTATTATAGTAGTTATATTCTTGTACATAGGAGGCAGTATTATGGTAGTTATATTCTTGTACATAGGAGCAGTATTATAGTAGTTATATTCTTGTACATAGGAGGCAGTATTATAGTAGTTATATTCTTGTACATAGGAGCAGTATTATAGTAGTTATATTCTTGTACATAGGAGCAGTATTATAGTAGTTATATTCTTGTACATAGGAGCAGTATTATAGTATGTATATTATTTTATACAAGGGCCGTATTATAATTCTGCATTTTTCAGCATGTTTTTTATGAGCAGGCTAAGAGAAAAATCAGTAAATGTATTTAATCTTGCTCTGTATATACGGATGTATATTCATGTATTTTCCCTTAGTATTTATGACTGACACCAATGACCAAAAAAGAATAAAGATTTGTTTTTTATTGTTCACGTTTTCTTTATTGCACTCAGTGTATCTGATGTCAGACATAATGTAATGTTTTATTTGAGGTTCAGATTAAATGGAATCAGCATTCGCAGTATTGAATCTTTGTAGGAAAGCTTTTGGACGTCTGGTTATTTATTCGACTCCTTTCATGAATTCTAAAAATTCTGTAAAGAGAGAAAGATGAGAAATTGAGATTGTGCTGCTGACGGATCTGTGCGGTATGTGCCTTTACTAGGCCTGTAGATGGCGCCACATGTATCACATTAGTGCAGATCCTTTTGTCTCGCTCTATTCCTTGTCTTACTTTGAAACAAATTTTTATGCCAGAATTGGGGTGCAATTATAATGCAGAATAACGCGCCTTAGACTCCGCCCCCTTTCTTGCAAAGCCACGACCTCTGGTCATCAAACTCCACCCCTTTTCGAGGGAGTAAAAGAAAATGGAGAAACCCTAGTTTTGCCAAATTGCTAAAATCTGCAGCACTTTTTAGACAAATTCTGGATGCAGACACCGAGAATATCTGGGCCTCTTTCCCTATTTCCGGTCTCTCCGATAAACTCACCATCATAATCAATTTTGCCATCGTTATTTTTGTCGCCGTCCATCATCAGCTCCTCGATGTCGTCCTCGGTTATGGTCTCACCCGTCGCTTGCAGCATCATTTTTAGCTCATCAAGGTCAATGTATCCATCAGCATTTCTGCAGAGATGTAAAGATCTGGTCATAGCTACACTCCAGTCACATCCAGAGCTGCCCCCTGCTGGCCACGTATGGAGCATGCTCAGGTGTCTGTCTGATGTAGAAGCTAAAAGTGTATTCACTAAGGCAATGAACCAGAGAGCATCGCATTATGTGAGAATGTATGCCAGCAAAGTGTCCAGCAGAAGTGTGGCTGCAGCTCTGGAGGTGATTAGAGTTTAAGAAATGAACCGGAATATAACCGCTGCAAGTACAGCTCAGGGTGCGACTGGAACATATTATCTGTTAATGCAGCTCCGGATGTAACTCAAGTATAGGATACAGCTTAGGATGTGATTGTAGCATAAGAAATGTGGCTGCAGCTCTGGAGGTGACTGAAGTATATTATTTGCCGATATAGGTCTGGATGTTATTGGAGGATTGAAAAAAAATGCAGCTCTGGATGTGAATAGAACATATAAACTGTAAATGCAGCTATACATGTAACTGAAATATGAGAACTGTGACTGCAGCTCTGGATGTGACTAGAGTATAAGTCTTGAAGGGTAGAGCCTTCATTCCAGTGACGTCTCTTATCACTCACTTGTCAAACATGCGGAAAAGGTCTGACAGCTCCTCCTCGGATTTCCCTTTACTGTCGTCTTTCATACATCGGACCATCATCACCAGGAACTCATCGAAGTCGACTGTGCCGCTGCCTGAGCAGAAAGCAAAGAATAAGAACCTGCAGAACTGCAACTCCCATCATGCCATTTGGCTTGTGCTATGCTGAGACTTGTAGTTTGTAGTCTGTAGATGTAAAGCAAAAACCCCATATTTTCTTTTTTTTTTAGGCAATCCTTTTGAGACTCTCTGTGGATTATCCGACCTATTTTACTTGTTCTGTGTTTAAACTCCAGTCGCCTCCAGAGCTGCAGTCACAATTCTGCCATCTGGAACTGATCAGCGCTCTTCGGACAGACAAAACCCTGAGATCCCATCATCTGCGGACTCACTGCTGCCCCTGGTGGTTTAGTGGATGCTCTGCTACATAATGAGAGATGCAGTAGCCCCTCACGTAGCAGAATTGTGTCTACAGCTCTGGGTGGGAGTGGAGCGTAAGACCTGATCTTCTAGGGGTTGCAATGAGATGCAAACTGTAAAATGATATTTGGAGCAGATGTAGAGACACGTAAGAATAAAAAGAGTGGGTATAACTCTCACCATCCTCATCCACCTCGTCTATCATCTCCTGCAGCTCCTCGGGGGTGGGGTTCTGCCCCAGCATTCTCATCACTTTGCCCAGCTCCTTTGTACTGATGCATCCGTCTTCTGCGTCTTGCACGAAAATATCAAAAGCTGCTCTGAATTCTGGGGAAATAAGAAGAAAAATACTTTCAATGAACTTTGTGCAGTTTTAGGGGATGTTTATGACGGTTTATGCTGCCGGTATTTTGGCGCGGACTCCACACTGTGTGCTGTCTGCATCCTTTCCGGCCCCATTGAAAATGAAAGGGTTCCCCCCCCAGTTCCGCATAATTGCGGAACGGATCCAGACCATTTATACGGACGTCTGAATGGAGCCTTAACTCCAGACTGATTACGTTACCCGCGCTGATCCATTGTAACGATCTTTCTGCCTCCGATGTGTTCCGATCACAGAGAATTGTCTATACAATTGTAACGAACCCGCAGCTGTGAGAAGTAACAGCTCAGGATGTGTTTTAGCCTTCAGATGTAAACAGGAAGGCTTCCATTCACTGACAGCAAGCAAATTCATGTATAAGTGTCAGAGCTGATATTGGGGTACAGGGTAGGAGCAGGTGATGTCTGTGCAGGAAGGGATTAATCCCCAAGGGTAGAAGACAGTGTCGGACTGGGGCGCCTGGGGCCACCAGGGGAACTTCGGCGCGCAGAACAGGACTGTGTCGTGCGCTGTACAATATCAATTAAGCAATTAGTTGACAACTTAAAGGGGTTCTGCACTTTGTCCTCTGGATAGATCATCAGCATCTGATCGGCGGAGGTCCGACACCCGGGACCCCCGCCTTGTCGCTGTTTACCGCTGGCCCAGTGACGTCACGACTTGTATCACTGGCCTGCGGGGGGGGGGGGGGGGGGTTGAGCTCTGTTCATTTGAATGGAGCTTAGCCGCGCTCAGGCCTGTTGATACAAGTCGTGACATCACTGAGAAGGCAGCGGCGCCGCTGCCTTCTCAAACAGCTGATCGGCGGGGGTCCCGGGTGTCGGACCCCCGCCGATCAGATGCTGATGATCTATCCAGAGGATAAATCATCAGTTTAAACAAAGTGCAGAACCCCTTTAAGGGGGGGGGGTTTCTCATCTTCCTTGCGCCAGAAAAGTGACTTATTGAAAAAACCAGGTCTCGTGCGCCTCTTCTTACGCTGCACTGAGACGGTGGGGACGGGCGCAGTCATCGGCAGAGACAGATCTATCGTCATTTACACCGGGTGCAAATAAGGACAGAAATCCGGAGCCCGCAGGGGACTCTCCCGCTCGGCGGATGCCCATAGGGCCACCCAGTCCCTCCTCACTGCCGCTGCCGGGTACAAACTACTGGGGGAACTATAGGGGTCAGTTTTTCGGCCGCAGAGACTTTTACCGCTTTTTTGCTCTTCTGTGAGTTGTTCAACCTGAAAAACACAAAAAGAAATATGAGAGACGATAAGCGGCACAAAGCCGCCAATCACACCTCACAAAAGAACTGCTCGCTACGGGCAACAGGCAAACCCTTGGTGAACAATATTATTCCTATTCACTAACAGCAAGCAGAGATATTAGGAATGACCAGGAATTTAAACACAAGAGAAGTTCAGTCCACTGATCCGGAGAACTATTTCTGTCTCGGTGACACAGGACGAGATAAAGCCCTTTATTCCCAGCGATGGCCACGACCGCGACCGCCTTCATCTCCTCCGCCAGTAACCACCCCAAATATAGTACATTGCCTTATGTAGGCAAGACCCACAGGTAACGCCCCCAATACTGCCAGAGACCCCCTATTCAAATACACCGCTGATCTCTAGGGATGGATAGGCGGCATTCTCAGTGATGTCACCGCTGATCTCTAGGGAATGGATAGGTTGGCATTCTCAGTGATGTCACCGCTGATGTCTAGTGATGGATAAGCGGCATTCTCCGTGATGTCACCGCTGATCTCTAGGGAATGGATAGGCGGCATTCTCAGTGATGTCACCGCTGATCTCTAGTGAATGGATAGGCGGCATTCTCAGTGATGTCACCGCTGATCTCTAGTGATGGATAGGCGGCATTCTCAGTGATGTCACCGCTGATCTCTAGTGAATGGATAGGCGGCATTCTAAGTGATGTCACTGCTGATCTCTAGTGATGGATAGGCGGCATTCTCAGTGATGACACCGCTGATCTCTAGTGAATGGATAGGCGGCATTCTCAGTGATGTCACTGCTGATCTCTAGTGAATGGATAGGCGGCATTCTAAGTGATGTCACCGCTGATCTCTAGTGAATGGATAGGCGGCATTCTAAGTGATGACACCGCTGATCTCTAGTGAATGGATAGGCGGCATTCTCAATGATGTCACCGCTGATCTCTAGTGAATGGATAGGTGGCATTCTCAATGATATCACCGCTGATCTCTAGTGAATGGATAGGCGGCATTCTAAGTGATGTCACCGCTGATCTCTAGTGAATGGATAGGCGGCATTCTAAGTGATGACACCGCTGATCTCTAGTGAATGGATAGGCGGCATTCTCAATGATGTCACCGCTGATCTCTAGTGAATGGATAGGTGGCATTCTCAATGATGTCACCGCTGATCTCTAGTGAATGGATAGGCGGCATTCTTAGTGATGTCACTGCTGATCTCTAGTGAATGGATAGGCGACATTCTCAGTGATGTCACCGCTGATCTCTAGTGAATGGATAGGCGACATTCTCAGTGATGTCACTGCTGATCTCTAGTGATGGATAGGCTGCATTCTTAGTGATGTCACTGCTGATCTCTAGTGATGGATAGGCGGCATTCTTAGTGATGTCACCGCTGATCTCTAGTGATGGATAGGCGGCATTCTTAGTGATGTCACCGCTGATCTCTAGTGAATGGATAGGCGGCATTCTCAGTGATGTCACCGCTGATCTCTAGTGAATGAATAGGCGGCATTCTTAGTGATGTCACCGCTGATCTCTAGTGATGGATAGGCGGCATTCTTAGTGATGTCGCCGCTGATCTCTAGTGATAGGCAGCATTCTCAGTGATGTCACCGCTGATCTCTAGTTTTAAATCAGGTCGCATTGCTGGGATGAATGGGTTAAGGGTGAAGCTGCAAATCTTCCCATTTTGGAAATGAAACCTCAGAGGGAATAATTCCCATAATCCTCTGGGTTTATTTTGGCCGCTGATTGTGTCGGGGATTTTCTCTTAGACAGGTGGATAATAATCCCCATTGTCCGGGACCACGGACTATATATAGTGAGAGGAGACTGTCTGCGGGGTCACGTGTCCTCTGTTATATCTGTGCCTGGGAAAGCCGGGTCTTCTACAACAGATCCAGGGGGCTCGACCCTTTTCCACAGCAGCCACTTCAGTCTATGAAATCCTGAGAGACAAGTGACCTCACTGAGGCGTGAGGCACTTCATACCTCAGGGTTGTCATGTCCCTTGGAAATGAATTGACAGTAATGTGACCAAATAGTGCAGGTGTTATTGTGGGGGGGGGGGGGGAGATTATGTGCCCAAACACAACCCGAAATGTGAACAGAACCCAACAGAAAACCTGCAGAGGAAACAATTTGTAGCCATCCAGAGAGGTTGAGGGATACAATGTATCAATATCTGATCAGCTGGTTGAAGGGTCGTGCAGAGTATTGCATCTTTGCCCTGTTGAAACCCCCGGGCCCCCATCAATATCCTGAACCTGAAATCCAATTCTCCAGCAGATTTTACACCTGAACTTTTTTTTTTCGTTTCCATTTTTTGCGTTCCGTATACGGAACCATTCATTTCAATGGATCCGCAAAAAAACGGATGATTCTCCGTATGCCTTCTGTTTCCGTATTTCCGTTTTTCTGTTCCGTTCAGAGATAGAACATGTCCTATTATTGTCCGCATAACAGACAAGGATAGGACTGTTCTATCAGGGGCCAGCTGTTCCGTTCCACAAAAAACGGAATGCACACGGACATCATCCGTATTTTTTGTGGATCCATTTTTGCGGACCGCAAAATATTGAGAAAAAGCCATACGGTCGTGTGCAAGAGGCCTAACACTGTGTATGATCGGCGGCGGCCATATTAATAAATACGGAGTGAAGGAAGCTTTCATGGGTTGGTTCCATAAATTCGTGACGGCTCCGTGGACCCGATTCCGTCATCAATCATTATGTCTACCAGATTTCTGATCAAAAAGTTCTGCAGCTTCTAATAGATTTTGTGCTTCAGTTCCTCATAATTTTCAAGATCTCTGCTTACTGTCAGCGAACTGAAATTCTTGTTTACACAGAGAGGCTGAAATCCTGTCCTGACCTATTACTTCTCACAACTGAAGGTTTGTTACAATTGCATCCAGTCTGACCTAAACACATCAGCAGCACAGATGTCGCCACCATTCTGATTTGTTACAGTGTATCAGTGCAGTTTCGGCTTCGCTCATGTCTGAGCTTCCTTCAAAAATATCGGACAGAATAACACAATGTGACGCTCTAGTTACATCCTATAAAATGACGGACGCCCGTTCTAGTCGGCAGAGGCGATTAGGCGCCGGAGATGACAGCCCAGGGGTCTGCAGACCAGGCTGGACACAATTGTAACAAATCCTCAGCTGTGACAGGCAGTAGGGAAACAAGAATGTTCCTATTCACTGGCAGCAAGAAGAGATCTTGAAAATAGTAAGAAATTAGAATACAGAAACTTTTCTTCTTGAAAACCCTCTATGGTGCAGGGGTCACTTACCGCCGCCTTGTAGAAGTCGTCCATGGTGAGGGAGGTGGCAGGGAGCGGAGAAGAGGTAAGTGTGGAGCTTGAGATGTGAGCGGAGCAGAGGTGAGTGTGGAGCTTGAGATGTGAGTGGAGCAGAGGTGAGTGTGGAGCTTGAGATGTGAGTGGAGCAGAGGTGAGTGTGGAGCTTGAGATGTGGACGGAGCAGAGGTGAGTGTGGAGCTTGAGATGTGGACGGAGCAGAGGTGAGTGTGGAGCTTGAGATGTGAGCGGAGCAGAGGTGAGTGTGGAGCTTGAGATGTGAGCGGAGCAGAGGTGAGTGTGGAGCTTGAGATGTGAGCGGAGAGCGGAGCTTATATGTGATCTCGGTCAGCAGGTCCCACCCTAATTGGGAATAGCCGGGGATGAGCACATCAGGTCTCTATTTATACCCTCCATCCTCGCTGCATTGTCCTCAGCCCCGGGGATTGGCATCACGCCATGCTCTTGTCACACCAGGCGGCGCGGCTATCCTACCCTCATCTTCCGGGTTATTGGATTCCGAGGGTCTTGCACACAAAAAAGCTACGTGGGCATCGGTAGCTGTCATGTGACCAAATGGTACGGGTGTGATTATGTGCCCAACCACAACCCAAAGTGTGAACGGAGCCCTGCAGAAAATCTGAGCAAATCCTAATCCGATGACGAAGCAATTTGTAACCATCCAGACAAGGGTTCCCCATTCGGTCAGGGATACAATGTATCAATATCTGCGGAAATGTGTGGAGGGGGTTCAGGCAGGAACTCGAGTACACGAGGGTCCTCACAGGGACCACCTGCTGATTTCCATCTCTGACACACAGGATAGGATAAGCCATTGATGGGCGGCGGGTGGGCGCCATCATTTCTAAAGCAGACCCCATAAAGTCTATGGTTTATGCTCATGGATGTTATTATTATTATATTTTTTAATCGTTCTGCAAGAAACAAATCACAGCAAGTTCTAGATTTTGTATTTTTCAAGCAGGACTCCTCCATAAAAAAGGCCCCTTTCACACGGGCGAGTTTTCCGTGCGGGTGCGATCCGTGCGGCGAACGTATGGCACCCGCACTAAATCCTGACCCATTCATTTCTATGGGGCTGTGCACATGAGCGATGTTTTTAACGCATCACTTGTGCGTTCAGTTGAAATCGCAGCATGCTCTATATTGTCCGATTTTGACGTGACGCAGGCCACATAGAAGTGAACGGCCTGTGTGAAAATCGGATGGCATCCGCAAGCAAGTACGGATGCCGTGCGATTTGCACGCACGGTTGCTAGGAGACGATCGGGATGGAGACCCGATCATTATTATTTTCCCTTATAACATGGTTATAAGGGAAAATAATAGCATTCTGAATACAGAATGCATAGTAAACCAGCGCTAGAGGGGTTAAAAAAAATAAAAAATAATTTAACTCACCTTAGTCCACTTGATCGCGAAGCCGGCATCTCCTTGTGTCTCCTCTGCTGATGAACAGGACCTGGGGTGAGCTGCTCCATTAAATACCGGTTAAGGACCTTCGATGACGTCACTCTGGTCATCACATGGTCTTTTACCATGGTGAATCACCATGGTAAAAGATCATGTGACGTACCATGTGATGACCGGAGTGACGTCATCGAAGGTCCTTAACCTGTATTTAATGGAGCAGCTCACCCCAGGTCCTGTTCATCAGCAGAGGAGACACAAGGAGATGCCGGCTTCGCGATCAAGTGGACTAAGGTGAGTTAAATTATTTTTTATATTTTTTTTAACCCCTCTAGCGCTGGTTTACTATGCATTCTATGAAGAAGTTCGGGTTTGGGTACCAAACATGCGCGATTTTTCTCACGCGAGTGCAACGCATGACAATGTTTTGCACTCGCACGGGAAAATCGCGCATTTTCCCGCAACGCACCCGGCTCTTATCCGGGCAAAAAAACTGACGCCCGTGTGAAAGAGGCCTAAGGCTGGGTTCACACGGGCATCGCGTTTTGGCTCAGGATGCGTCCCGGGGCATTGCGGCAAGCCCGCGCGAGTAGGTACCCAATTGCAGTCAGTTTTGACTGCGATTGCGTTCCGTTTTTATTGCACGGGTGCAATGCGTTTTGCACGCACGATAAAAAACTGAATGTGGTACCCAGACCCGAACCTGGACTTCTTCACAGAAGTTTGGGTTTGGGTTTGGTGTTGCGTAGATGTAATTATTTTCCCTTATAACATGGTTATAAGGGAAAATAATAGCATTCCTAATACAGAATGCTTAGTAAGAAGGTCAATTGAGGGTTAAAAAAAATAAAAATAATTAACTCGCCTCCTCCAATTGATCGCGTAGCTGCTGGTCTCCTGTTCTTTCTTCAGGACCTGTCAAAGGACCTGTGGTGACGTCACTGAGCTCATCACATGGTCCATCATCAAGGTGATGGACCATGTGATTGGTCCATGTGATGTGACGTCACCACGGGTCCTTTAGCCGGCAGCTCATGATTAAAGAAGTAAGAAGAGATCGGCAACTACGCGATCAAGAGGAGGAGGTGAGTTAATTTTATTTATTTTTTAACCCTCAATTGACCTTGTACTAAGCAGCATTTTGTATTCAGAATGCTATTATTTTCCCTGATAACCATGTTATAAGGGAAATAATACAGTGAATAGACTGTCATCTTAGCAACCATGCGTGAAAATCGCACCGCATCCGCACTTGCTTGCGGATGCTTGCGATTTTCACGCAGCCCCATTCACTTCTATGGGGCCTGCGTTGCGTGGAAAACGCACAATATAGAACATGCTGCGATTTTCCCGCAACGCACAAGTGATGTGTGAAAATCACCGCTCATGTGCACAGCCCCATAGAAATGAATGGGTCCGGATTCAGTGCAGGTGCAATGCGTTCACCTCATGCTTTGTACCCGCGCGGAAATCTCGCCGCTTTTACACGGTGAGGACCAGATGCGATGCAGGTTCGTTCAGGGAAAATCATGCGAGTAGGCAGTTTTGACTGCGATTTTTTTTCCGTGCGAGTGCAATGAGTCTTGCACGTGCGTGAGAAAAAACTGAATATGGTACCCGGACCCGAACCTGGACGTCTCCACTGAAGTTTGGGCTTGGGATCGGTGTTCTGTAGATTTTATTATTTTCCCTTATAACATGGTTATAATGGAAAATAATAGCGTTCTGAATACAGACTGCATAGTACAATAGCGCTGGAGGGGTTAAAAAAAAAAAAAAAAATGGACTCGCCTCATCCTCTTGTTCGCGCTGCCCGCATCTTCTTCTTTCAGGACCTGCAAAAGGACCTTTGATGACGTAATCGCGCTCACCACGTGGCGACGTCAGCGCAGGTCCTGCTGAATGAAGATAGAAGGATCCACGTGGTGAGCGCGATTACGTCATCAAAGGTCCTTTTTCAGGTCCTGAAAGAAGAAGAAAGGTGAGTTATTTAATTTTTTATTTTTTAACCCCTCATGCCACATTTTTGTAAACACTCTGTATTCAGAATGCTATTATTTCCCCGTATAATCGTGTTATAAGGGAAAATAATACAGTGAATTTACTTTAATCGATTTGCTAGCATCGTCTCCTAGCAACCATGCGTGAAAATTGCACCGCATCCGCACTTTTTTAAGCAGCCCCATTCATTTCTATGGGGCCTGCATTGCGTGAAAAACGCAGAATATAGAAAATGCTGCGATTTTAATGCAACGCACAAGTGATGCGTGAAAATCACCAGTCATCTGAACAGCCCTATTGAAGTGAATGGGTCCAGATTGAGAGCGGGTGCATTCTCACCCGTGTGAAAGGGGCCCAAAGCTCACTGGGGGACGGCCCATTCCAATGGCGGCCGGGAGATGCTGGGTGTTGTCATTCAGGTGCGAGAAAATCGCATGAAAACTGATGACGTCCGCAAAAAAAAAAAAAGAGAATCTGCAAGAAAAATCCGCAAGTGCGTTATTCTTTTTGCCACACTTGCTTCACGGCTATTAATGGGGCGGACGTGCCTTGTATGCACCAGATTTTAAGGTCCAGGTGCAATGACATTGGTAACTTTGCCCCAGCGATTTGGTATATTGACCTGCAGCCTGTCATTCCTGGCCTGACCACCAGGTGGTGCTGTGAATGTGGAAGGCGCCAAACGTGAGGGGCATTTCTCAGCCACTGAAGTTTTTAATAATAATGTAAGACAATAGTGGATAGCTCACTACCTCTTCCAAACGGAACTGGTGCTCTAGCCTAAAGACTGCTCACCCAATCAGTCAAGAGGTAATATAGTAGAAAAAATATATAAGGCTGGCACTCAAATATGTGAAATCAATAGAAGTGGCTATTTATTAAATAAAAACACAATTCAATACACAATCAATTAATAAAATTAGTTAAACAACATATAAAATACACAATAGCCCATAATCAAGACCCTAGGGGACTGACATTTATGGCCCTCGAAAAAATAAATACACACTGGAGAGGGGTAAACATGTGGGACGAATGTCCCGGGCAGAATCACGACATATATACGACTTTGGTAGCCTGATCCCAGCAGGCCTCAACGCTGAACTTGAAATTTTTGGCTTCCTATAGATGTCGGTTTGTGTGCCTCTCGTCCAAGGGAGGGCCACGTGTTTGTCCGTTTAACGGCAAGGGGGGGCCACAGCCCCCCTTGGAGATAGGCCCACATTCCTATTACCTCACTACAATTAAAGATATGAAGGGGTGGATTTTTTATTGGATTTTTATTGGGTTTTAAGACACAAGACATTATTTCTGCTGACCGGTCCAGGATCTGTGTCCCCTCCTCCATATCATGTTAGTCTTGACTGACCTCATCACCTTTCTCTATTAACGGTTTTATATTTTAAGATATTATTTAGTTATTTATATACATAGACCGCAGTGACATTGTTTTTATTATGAAAAGAAGATGGCATTATGCATATCTATGTATTCATCTTATGTTTTTATTTTTATGATATTTTTTTGGTGATAATATTGTTGGGAAATATCCCCTCTATTATATAATATTATCATCACAATAAACAGGAGAGACCACAAGTAAAAAGTGATAAGCCGCATGAATACCGCACAAAAACCGCACGAATGCTACAAACAGGTAAAACTGGACTTTTGATCCAGGCTTTCGATGGTACCGAGTGGATTATAAAAGGAAGCTACATTTCAATGGGGGTAGAGCCACTGAGGAAGGGGAGAGACGTCCCCGAAACGCGTCTGGCGAGTTCACCCCTGTAAAGAATGATCCGGAGTTACCGAGCAAGTTTTTAAACCTCTTGGATGTTGGAGCGCTCCATAGAAATTTGATTTGAAACCAGCCGGAGGAGAAAGCAAACTGAATCACCGAACAGGCAAGTCCCGCGAGATAATCCTCACGTGATACGCTAATCTCGAGCGAGGACGCCGAACAGCGTGAGCAGAAGCCGGCGCATCGTGGTGAGTAGCGGCAGGAGGAAAAGACTTTCCAGCTACCGGACCCGAACAAAAGGGTAAGACAAACCGGTCCCCGCTTTACTCCCCACCTGCAGCCCGACGTTCATTTTGTGGTATATCCACATCATTTGGGACATCTTCCTTAACGGTTATTTTTCCATCCGGCCACAGCGCCGCCTCTGCAACAGTTTGTATCTCAATTAGAAGATCATTCCAAGGAGGACAATATTCTATAGAAACCACTATATATTTTCTAACAGACACACCTCGAGTTTCTGAGGGGATATCTGAGAATACCCCCAAGATTGTGGTCCACAGTGTATGCGCATATATTTGGCGGTCTTTTTATATTGTGTTTTTTATATGTTGTTTAACTAATTTTATTAATTGATTGTGTATTGAATTGTGTTTTTATTTAATAAATAGCCACTTCTATTGATTTCACATATTTGAGTGCCAGCCTTATATATTTATTTTTATAATAATAATGATGATGAAAAATGTTACTAAGATACAAATATAAGGCCGTCTATTATATGTAACAAATACGGATATAACGAGCTGCTAGCAAGAAAAAAAACGAGAGGCGACCTATAGGAGCGTACAATATGATCGGCGTCTACCTGCAGCAGTCAGCCGATTTTTTTCTCACCAGATGTTTCATTATTCATAGTTTATTATTTTTATTATCATTCCATTCTGTTTTGGAAATCAGCTCTCATGCTAAATAAGTAAAACTGCAGTGTAAAGTATTGGGGTAGGCCAACCCGCAGCTTGCACATGTAACATGAGAAGAGGTAGATTTTAGACGATCTCAGACACCAACAGACAATGCAGTTAAGCTATAGTCACATATTATAGCTGTCCCTCCATAGAGCAGAGAGGCAGTGCAAAGCATGTGGAGAGAAAAAGTGCAACAGCCTGAGCTCATCCGGTGATAAGATGTAATATGTCAAATGTACACAAGATGGCAGCGCAGTCCTATCTGTATGAAGCAGTATCAACAGACCCAACTGTATGTCACTAGGGATACCCTCTAAGGCGCGGCAGAGCACCACTGACCCCAGGAAGGAGAAAGACTGCTCTGGGCGAACATGCTGCAGACTTGTCGGAGTGCAGATGTAAGCAGAAGGAAAATTCTGTTCTAGAGCATTGCCTTGAGGACTTGTTCTCACATCCAGCAGAATAGTGAGTGCAGCTCTGGAGTATAATACAGGATGTAACTCAGGATCAGTACAGGATAAATAATGTATGTATACAGTGACTGCACCAGCAGAATAGTGAGTGCAGCTCTGGAGTATAATACAGGATGTAACTTAATGATTTTCCTATTTCATGACGTAAAGTCATAGTTTTTTTAAAGACACGGAGGCTCATATTGCTATCTCCTTCTTTACTTTCCACCAATAGCAGCAAAGAAGAAATTTACATAATCATAACAGTAAAGGCCCCTCCCCTCTCAGATCCTATAATAAGCAGTGTCCTCTTCAGTAACTTCCTCTTTCTTTGTAACCGAGACACCAACTGCATAACCGGAACTGGAACCGCAACCGGAAACTGGAACTGGACCCGAGAACGATAAACAAACTGGTCCATCACACTGTAGAATTCAAGCCAACACGGCTAACACCTCCGGAAACCGGGGACAACGCAGAAGTCCATACGTCGTGGAACCTTCAAAGCAAATAATATAGCCAGTGTAAGAGGCAGGCAGAAACTGAACAAAACCGACCCAGTTAAACGGTCGTATATTATAAGGTCGCTGAAAACAGAACCATAAACAGTCAGTAATACAACTATACAAGTATACTTAATAAATAACTATAAACGACATTGTAAACAGTCCAATAAATTAAAACCACAAAAGGGCGGGCAGGAGAAACCCAGGGCGGGCAATACTCGCCTCCGTGTCTTTAATAAAACTATGACTTTACGTCATGAAATAGGAAAATCATTAAGTTTTACATCAAGACACGGAGGCTCATATTGCAAGTTCAAAGCTGATCAATAATCGATGAAAACACATGAGGGGACGGACGAAAATAAAATTCTGTGAACGTCGTGGCCCTAGACCAGTCAGCCAGACGCAGAATGTCCTCCAAACGAGCCCCCGAAACGGCCAGGGCAGTGGCAGCCGCGCCCCTTGCCGAATGAGCGGTGAAGACCGCCGTATCAATCCCAGCCAGGGACATGACCCACTTCAGCCAACGCGCCAAAGTGGGACTGGTCACCGGGCCAAAGGGATGGCGAATAGAGAGGAAAAGCTGTGGGGTATCCGCAGAGCGGTGAGCCCGAGTACGCAACTCATATTCCCGTAAGCAAGCCACCGGACAGAGCGCCGGAGAAGAGGAAAAACAGGGATAGGACACAGACCGAATATTGGTCTTGGTACGCCGCGTGATGTTAAAAGTAACACCCTCAGGAGTAAAGGATCTAGCATCATGATCCAGAGCCCTGACATCAGAAACCCTCTTACAGGAGATTAGGCAAAAGAGGGTAAGCAATTTGGCCGACAGTTGACGGAGGGAAAGAGCCGCATTGTCCGGCCAAGCCGAGAGAAAAGAAAGGACCAGGAAAACGTCCCACGTAGTGGTGAAACGTGGCCGAGGAGGCTGAGCCAAGCGAGAACCACGTAATAGGCGTGACACCGAGGGGTGTTGACCAGCAGGAACCCCATCAAAACCCTGATGAGTCGAAGAAATCGCTGAACGGAACACATTGATGGTCCGATAAGCTTTTCCTGCTTCAAAGAGAGATGTAAGGAATTGCAACAAATGGGACACAGGCGCCGGAATGGGATCCAGGTCCCGTTCCATGCACCAGCTAACCAAAGATCCCCAAGCTGCCCGGTAAGATTTTCGGGTGCCGGGAGCCCAAGCGTTGTCCAGGAGGCGTCTAGTAGCCTCCGAAATTCCCTCGACCTCTCCTGGAGTCCTGAGAGTCGGCACACTAGAAGTTGAAGGGAGCATTCGACCAGCAGGGGATGTGGGGCACCCAGAGGGTCCTAGAGGAGATCCGTCCGAGCCGGAAGGAGGAGAGGTACATCCACCAGGAGTTCCAGGAGAATCGGGTACCAAGCTTGAGACCCCCAGAAGGGGATCACCACTACCAATTCCGCCGCCTGACGACGAGTCTGTAGCAGCATCCTCGGAATCATGGCAAACGGCGGAAACGCGTAATGTAGGGCTGCAGACCAGTCCTGGAGAAACGCATCCACCGCCTCTGCTTCCGGATCCGGGCGCCAGCTGAAGAACCTGGGCAGGTGAGTATTGAGACGGGACGCGAAGAGGTCTATGGAACAAGGACCCCAGATGTCCGAGATTGTGGAGAACATCTCCGGATTCAACCTCCAGTCGCTGCCGTCCGTGAAGCATCGGGAACTCCAATCCGCTCGGTAGTTGTGAAGACCCGGAAGGTACTCCGCTTGAATCATGATGTCCCTGGACAGACAGTAGGACCAGAACTCCTTCGCCAGCCGGGCAAGGTGGCCGATTGGGTGCCGCCCAGGTGGTTGACATACCTGACCGCTGACACATTGTCCATGCGTAGACGGATGCAAGCGTGCGCTACGCCCTTGGTGAAACTCCTGATGGCAAACGAGCCCGCTAGAAGTTCTGGTTGGAACCTGAAGATTGCTCTGCCGGTCCAGGCTTCCAAGCTGGTTATCCACCAATGAAGTTCCTCCCGAGCTTCCTGATCCAGAACCACCGCGTCTGCAAACGAGGCCCCGGTACGGAGGTGGGCGATCTTCAGGCGCTGTAGAGCCCGATAATGGAGCGGAGCGGGGCAGACTGCCTGGATAGAGGAGGCTAACAGCCCAATGATGCGAGCCAGGTGACGTAGGGATAGGGAGGAAGCTGAGAAAGCATGCCTCAACTCCTTGCGTATCGTCCGCAACTTCTCTGAAGGAAGACTGAGAGATTCCGCAACAGAGTCCACCGTGAAGCCCAGGAACTCTATCCGTCGAGTCGGTGCGAGGGAGGATTTCTCGGGATTTTGTAGGAAACCCAGACCCGTCAGAAGATCCGAGGTCCACTGAAGGTGCTGAAGCAGAGACGACTGACATTGATGCATACTGAGGATGTCGTCCAGATAAATGACTAGACGCACCCCACGACTCCGCAGCCAGGCCATGACCGGGCGCAGTAGCTTGGTGAAGCACCAAGGCGCCGAAGAAAGGCCGAACGGTAGGCAAGTGAAGCGCCACACTTCGCCCCTCCACAGGAAGCGCAGTAGATCCCTGGACGAGGATGCAATTGGGACCGTAAGGTAAGCATCTTTGAGGTCCAACTTCACCATCCAGTCCCCCGGAATCAGCAAGTCCCGAAGGAGGTGAATCCCTTCCACCTTGAAGTGGCGATAGCGCACCACAGCATTCAAGGCCCGGAGATTTATTACTGGACGCATTTGTCCGCCTTTTTTCTGCACTAGAAAAATGTGGCTGAGAACGCCCCCCGGGGTGGGAGGGGCCCTTTCTATCGCATCCTTGTGAAAAAGGGAAATCAGTTCTACATCCACTAGTTCCCCGTCTGGACGTGCCAGGGGTGGGGGTGGAAGGACGAGATCTGGCGAACCCGTAAGTTCTATGCGGAACCCCTGTACCGTGCTCAGCACCCATGGGTCTGATGTAATGCTGGACCAAACGTGGGAACATAAACGGAGTCTGCCCCCGACACAAGGAACCAAAGAAGTCCCCACTGGGGAAAGACTTACCGAAGGATTTTCGGAAGTTCGGATTTCCTCTAACCGACCTGGAACGCCATTGGCCGCCTCTGGCCGGGAAGAACGGAGGAGGATTCCTTTGGTCCTGGAAGGGAGGTCTCTGGTTGAAGGAGCCTCTGCCCGAGCTGCGGGCCTGGAAACTGGAGCGGCCGGACAGACGGCCCCTACTACTGCCGGCCCTAGTGGAGACCCGTCCCTGAAAGACCCTTCTCATGGAGGACTGGGCCTTGTCTAGGGCGGTAAATGCACCTACGTATCTGCTGAGGTCCTTAATAAAGGAATCCCCAAACAGCAGACCCTGAGCATCCCTCCCTGACTCAGTGAGTGCCAGGTTGGCCAATTTCGGGTCAATTTTAAACAAAATGGCTTTACGCCGTTCAATGGCCAGGGAGGAGTTGGTGCTGCCCGCGATACAAATGGCCCTCTGTATCCAGCCAGTAAGCTCCTCCGGATCTATCGGAGAGCCGTCCGCTCTGGCCGATTCGGCCATCTCAAAGATTTTGGCGAGGGGGCCAAAGATGTCAAGGAGCTTATCCTGACAACTCTTAATTGCGGAATCTAAGCCCTTGCGGGGATTCCAGCCGGTTTTAGCCAAGAACTGGGTCATCTTTGGATCCACAGATGGCGTATCACAGACCTTGTTGGGGATCAATGGTCTGGGGCATTCAGCTCGGAGCTTGCTGCGCGCCTCTTTGTTAAGAGGACGGCGCACCCAATGCTCCAGGTAATCGCTCACATGAGCCACCGGCAACCACTCCGCCGACCTAGGGTGGTGGAGGGAATCAGGATCAAATAATGGGATGCCTGAGGGGTCCACCAGGGTAGAAACCGTGTTAGGGGCAGTGGCGGAGGCGCCCACGGACCCAGAGGTGGAAGGCCTAGGGCCAGCGTTATCTGGAAATTCAGACTCCATCTCCCCTTCAGATTGGCCGCTTGCCTCCGCATAAGCCTCCATATCAGATTCTATATCCGAATCTATATCATTAGTTTGTGCTCTAGCACATTTCCACTTTCGCGCCTTTTCTGCCTGACGCGGCAAGGCTCTTTTGCGCGATCTAAGCGCGCTATCATGGGTGGCTTGAATCACACCAGTCAAATTCTCCTGGGCAGGAGGTTCAATGGTAGGCTGCGGGTTAGTGAGTACAGGCAACTGAGTAGAGGGGCCAGGGGCATGGGCAGCAAGGGCCTGAGAGATGGTTTGGGAGATCATAGAGGACATGGATCCCATTGCCTCAATGATAGCGCTAGAGACCGAGCGTTGTAGCTCCAGGGCCTGCGCATTAATCGCTGGTAAGCTGGGGTCCCCAGTGGATGGGGGGGGGTTAGGCCCAGGGGGGGAGCAGTCAGAAGACATGATCCAAAGTATTAATGAAATATATTTGTCAAAATACTCAAGGGCAGAGAACCTAATAGGGGTGCCTGTTAAAGAAAGGGCCACTATTGCTGGGCAGTAAGCTAAACTAATGAGGGGTTAATCACCCCAAACGCCGCAGAGGTAGGAGCCGATCCGGAGCCGAGCGAGACAGAAGCTGTACTAAGTGTCCTCCGAAATCCCGCGAGAGGATGGGCGGGAGCTCCCCAAGATGGCCGCCGAGATCTCGCGAGATCTTGGAGCCGCGGGAAGCGCAAGCGGGACCCGTAACAAATCTATACCGCCGGAGCCGGCGGGAAGGAACGGAGCAGAGGATCGCAGGTAAAGCGATGGGGGAGAGGAGGGGGAACGCAGAGCACACCCCAGAGCACACCCCAAGAGGAAAAAACCAACGAAGCAATGAGGAGAAGAAGCAGGGGATGCACACAGGAGGAAAGGGGGGAAACAAGGGGGGGGGGGGCGACCCCCAAAGGAGAAACGCTATGCGTTAGGGGCAACAAACGGTCCAGTAAGAACACTAGTAAAACGAGGGGAAGAAACCATGCAAATACGGCCAGCAAGCTCTGAGAGCATAGGCAAGTAGTAATAAATCACAGGTTAATAAAACTCACTGTGACACATCAAACAAGCAATGAACAGCCATAAAATACAGAAACAACTTATCTTGGTGGAAGCAGCAAAGAAAGAGGAAGTTACTAAGAAGAGGACACTGCTTATTATAGGATCTGTCAGGGGAGGGTCCTTTACTGTTATGATTATGTAAATTTCTTCTTTGCTGCTATTGGTGGAAAGTAAAGAAGGAGAAACCAATAGGAGCCTCCGTGTCTTGATGTAAAACTCAGGATCAGTACAGGATAAGTAATGTATGTACACAGTGACTGCACCAGCAGAATAGTGAGTGCAGCTCTGGAGTATAATACAGGATGTAACTCAGGATCAGTACAGGATAAGTAATGTATGTACACAGTGACTGCACCAGCAGAATAGTGAGTGCAGCTCTGGAGTATAATACAGGATAAGTAATGTATGTACACAGTGACTGCACCAGCAGAATAGTGAGTGCAGCTCTGGAGTATAATACAGGATAAGTAATGTATGTACACAGTGACTGCACCAGCAGAATAGTGAGTGCAGCTCTGGAGTATAATACAGGATGTAACTCAGGATCAGTACAGGATAAGTAATGTATGTACACAGTGACTGCACCAGCAGAATAGTGAGTGCAGCTCCGGAGTATAATACAGGATGTAACTCAGGATCAGTACAGGATAAGTAATGTATGTATACAGTGACTGCACCAGCAGAATAGTGAGTGCAGCTCTGGAGTATAATACAGGATGTAACTCGGGATCAGTACAGGATAAGTAATGTATGTACACAGTGACTGCACCAGCAGAATAGTAAGTGCAGCTCTGGAGTATAATACAGGATGTAACTCAGGGTCAGTACAGGATAAGTAATGTATGTACACAGTGACTGCACCAGCAGAATAGTGAGTGCAGCTCTGGAGTATAATACAGGATGTAACTCAGGATCAGTACAGGATAAGTAATGTATGTACACAGTGACTGCACCAGCAGAATAGTGAGTGCAGCTCTGGAGTATAATACAGGATGTAACTCGGGATCAGTACAGGATAAGTAATGTATGTACACAGTGACTGCACCAGCAGAATAGTGAGTGCAGCTCTGGAGTATAATACAGGATGCGCTGTTCTATAGGGATTGTGCATCTGTTTCCATTTCGGAGTCTGTGACACATTATGGAAACATTCGGTCATCCTCTGCTGATTGATTCTAATACTGAGGCTGAACTTCTGAGCTTCATAAATCTCTTTGCCCTCTTGTTCTACAGTGATAATACAGGAGGGGCCCCTGGTTAGGACCCTGCATCACTCAGAGAGCAGAACAGCAAGCAGAGTTTTGGTTCCACATACCAATGAGCACCAGGCTCTGTGCAGACACTGAACCAGCAGGGGGCAGCATAAATGTTAACATGAATCCTACAGAATTTTGGCAGCAGCTTTGGATGTGACTGCAGTATAAGCATTTTATTACTCAGGTTGTCAGTCCCTCCTGTGGATTCTACAGTCCTGGATCTCGGGGATGATGTCACCTGGTAACACTGGAGTCATTATACGAGGCGCCGGACTCTGGCCAGATGTCCTGACTCCTCCGAGGCATCACATCATCCGCAGCTGCAGCCGCCACAAGGACTGGGACCTGTGAACGGTGCAGCCGCTGAGGTGGAGGACACCAGGGAGTCAGTGCTCCTGCCCCCACCGATGACATCATCTGAAGTACGGCGACTTCTAGAGCTCACACCCCATGACCAGAGGCACTCACTGCCTGCACTACAGATCCCAGCACAACCGGAGTTATCATCAGTATCCTGCTGTGTCATAGTCCAACAAGTACTGTGAAGGCTTAGATACACAGCTCCGCAGTCAGTATCACACGGGATAGGATTAGATACACAGCTCAGCAGTCAGTATCACACAGGACAGGATTAGATACACAGCTCAGCAGACAGTATCACACAGGATAGGATTAGATACACAGCTCAGCAGACAGTATCACACAGGATAGGATTAGATACACAGCTCAGCAGACAGTATCACACAGGATAGGATTAGATACACAGCTCAGCAGACAGTATCACACAGGATAGGATTAGATACACAGCTCAGCAGACAGTATCACACAGGACAGGATTAGATACACAGCTCAGCAGACTGTATCACACAGGATAGGATTAGATACATAGCTCTGCAGACTGTATCACACAGGAGAGGATTAGATACACAGCTCAGCAGACAGTATCACACAGGATGGATTAGATACACAGCTCAGTAGACAGTATCACACTGGATAGGATTAGATACACAGCTCAGCAGGCAGTATCACACATGATTGGATTAGATACACAGCTCAGCAGACGGTATCACACAGGATGGATTAGATACACAGCTCAGAGACAGTATCACACATGGATAGGATTAGATACACAGCTCAGCAGACAGTATCACACAGGACTAGGATTAGATACACAGCTCAGCAGACTGTATCACACAGGATAGGATTAGATACCTAGCTCAGCAGACTGTATCACACAGGAGGGATTAGATACACAGTCAGAGACATATCCACCGGATGGCTAGATACAAGCTCAGACAGTATCACACAGGATAGGATTAGATACACAGCTCAGCAGACAGTATCACACAGGATAGGATTAGATACACAGCTCAGCAGACAGTATCACACAGGATAGGATTAGATACACAGCTCAGCAGACAGTATCACACAGGATAGGATTAGATACACAGCTCAGCAGACAGTATCACACAGGATAGGATTAGATACACAGCTCAGCAGACAGTATCACACAGGATAGGATTAGATACACAGCTCAGCAGACAGTATCACACAGGATAGGATTAGATACACAGCTCAGCAGACAGTATCACACAGGATAGGATTAGATACACAGCTCAGCAGACAGTATCACACAGGATAGGATTAGATACACAGCTCAGCAGACAGTATCACACAGGATAGGATTAGATACACAGCTCAGCAGACAGTATCACACAGGATAGGATTAGATACACAGCTCAGCAGACAGTATCACACAGGATAGGATTAGATACACAGCTCAGCAGACAGTATCACACAGGATAGGATTAGATACACAGCTCAGCAGGACAGTATCACACAGGATAGGATTAGATACACAGCTCAGCAGACAGTATCACACAGGATAGGATTAGATACACAGCTCAGCAGACAGTATCACACAGGATAGGATTAGATACACAGCTCAGCAGACAGTATCACACAGGATAGGATTAGATACACAGCTCAGCAGACAGTATCACACAGGATAGGATTAGATACACAGCTCAGCAGACAGTATCACACAGGATAGGATTAGATACACAGCTCAGCAGACAGTATCACACAGGATAGGATTAGATACACAGCTCAGCAGACAGTATCACACAGGATAGGATTAGATACACAGCTCAGCAGACAGTATCACACAGGATAGGATTAGATACACAGCTCAGCAGGACAGTATCACACAGGATAGGATTAGATACACAGCTCAGCAGACAGTATCACACAGGATAGGATTAGATACACAGCTCAGCAGACAGTATCACACAGGATAGGATTAGATACACAGCTCAGCAGACAGTATCACACAGGATAGGATTAGATACACAGCTCAGCAGACAGTATCACACAGGATAGGATTAGATACACAGCTCAGCAGACAGTATCACACAGGATAGGATTAGATACACAGCTCAGCAGCGGTATCACACAGGAGAGGATTGATACACAGCTCAGCAGACAGTATCACACATGAGTAGATTTAGATACACAGCTCAGCAGACAGTATCACACAGGATAGGATTAGATACACAGCTCAGCAGACAGTATCACACAGGATAGGATTAGATACACAGCTCAGCAGACAGTATCACACAGGATAGGATTAGATACACAGCTCAGCAGACGGTATCACACAGGATAGGATTAGATACACAGCTCAGCAGACAGTATCACACAGGATAGGATTAGATCCACAGCTCAGCAGACAGTATCACACAGGATAGGATTAGATACACAGCTCAGCAGACAGTATCACACAGGATAGGATTAGATACCAGCTCAGCAGCAGTATCACACAGGAAGGATTAGATACACAGCTCAGCAGACAGTATCACACAGGATAGGATTAGATACACAGCTCAGCAGACAGTATCACACAGGATAGGATTAGATACACAGCTCAGCAGACAGTATCACACAGGATAGGATTAGATACACAGCTCAGCAGACAGTATCACACAGGATAGGATTAGATACACAGCTCAGCAGACAGTATCACACAGGATAGGATTAGATACACAGCTCAGCAGACAGTATCACACAGGATAGGATTAGATACACAGCTCAGCAGACAGTATCACACAGGATAGGATTAGATACACAGCTCAGCAGACGGTATCACACAGGATAGGATTAGATACACAGCTCAGCAGACAGTATCACACAGGGATAGGATTAGATACACAGCTCAGCAGACAGTATCACACAGGATAGGATTAGATACACAGCTCAGCAGACAGTATCACACAGGATAGGATTAGATACACAGCTCAGCAGACGGTATCACACAGGATAGGATTAGATACACAGCTCAGCAGACAGTATCACACAGGATGGATTAGATACACAGCTCAGCAGACAGGTATCACACAGGTAGGATTAGATACACAGCTCAGCAGACAGTATCACACAGGATAGGATTAGATACACAGCTCAGCAGACAGTATCACACAGGATAGGATTAGATACACAGCTCAGCAGACAGTATCACACAGGATAGGATTAGATACACAGCTCAGCAGGAAGTATCACACAGGATAGGATTAGATACACAGCTCAGCAGACAGGTATCACACAGGACGGATTAGATACACAGCTCAGCAGGCAGTATCACACAGGTAGGATTAGATACACAGCTCAGCAGACAGTATCACACAGGACAGGATTAGATACACAGCTCAGCAGACAGTATCACACAGGATAGGATTAGATACACAGCTCAGCAGACAGTATCACACAGGATAGGATTAGATACACAGCTCAGCAGACAGTATCACACAGGATAGGATTAGATACACAGCTCAGCAGACAGTATCACACAGGATAGGATTAGATACACAGCTCAGCAGACAGTATCACACAGGATAGGATTAGATACACAGCTCAGCAGACAGTATCACACAGGATAGGATTAGATACACAGCTCAGCAGACAGTATCACACAGGATAGGATTAGATACACAGCTCAGCAGACAGTATCACACAGGATAGGATTAGATACACAGCTCAGCAGACAGTATCACACAGGATAGGTATTAGATACACAGCTCAGCAGGACAGTATCACACAGGATAGGATTAGATACACAGCTCAGCAGACGGTATCACACAGGACAGGATTAGATACACAGCTCAGCAGGCAGTATCACACAGGATAGGATTAGATACACAGCTCAGCAGACAGTATCACACAGGATAGGATTAGATACACAGCTCAGCAGTCAGTATCACACAGGATAGGATTAGATACACAGCTCAGCAGTCAGTATCACACAGGATAGGATTAGATACACAGCTCAGCAGACTGTATCACACAGGATAGGATTAGATACACAGCTCAGCAGACAGTATCACACAGGATAGGATTAGATACACAGCTCAGCAGACAGTATCACACAGGGTGGATTAGATACACAGCTCAGCAGACAGTATCACACAGGACAGGATTAGATACACAGCTCAGCAGGCAGTATCACACAGGATAGGATTAGATACACAGCTCAGCAGACTGTATCATACAGGATAGGATTAGATACACAGCTCAGCAGACAGTATCACACATGATAGGATTAGATACACAGCTCAGCAGACAGTATCACACAGGATAGGATTAGATACACAGCTCAGCGGGCAGTATCACACAAAATTAATGACTTTGTTTACAGCCCAATTACTGGTGACACAAATGAGAAGTTGTCACGGCTCCGCCCCCTTTCATGTCACCTCCAAACCTCTAATGGAAAATGTAAAGCTACAGCTGACTCCACCCAAATTCCACTGACATCTCATCCAGGAGGAGAGATGATGGGAGTAGTGACTTCTGGACTGGCTGAGTCACCCAACAACCAATCAGATTCCACCTTTCATTTTGGACAGCTCAATTGGAAAATGAAAGGTGAGATCTGATTGGTTGCTGTGGGCGACTCTACTTTACACCAGTTCTACTTTACACCAGTTTGATAAATGACCCCTTGCGTTTTTATTTGTGGGCGCACGTCAGTCGGAGGTCTCATCTCCCTCACTGCTCGTGTCTATTAGAGGGGCACCCCAACCTCTGGCAGCGGGGCTGGGGGTCTGGAGTCCTCCTTAGCGGGCTCCTGTATCACTATATAAAGGTGATCACAGCTCTGGACCCCGGATCGGCCGCTCTCCGCATTTGGTCATAATTTTCTGCTTATTTTGGGGATAATCACAGGCTCGGCTGCACCAGTCTCTGATCTAAAGTCTGCGCTGTAAAGGGTTAACAGACTGGGTGACTACCACTGACACTGACAACTCCTGCCAGCTCCTCCTAGGCGGTCACCCAGCTTTCCTGAACCCTGAATGGATATTCATCTTGGTTTATGGAGCTCCCTGCTCAGAAGCTGCACAGTGATGGCACTGACGGGGTTAATGTGCCAAACTGTGTGAGGAGGAGGATGATGATGGTGGTGGCAATGATGAAGGGTATGGTGATGATAGTGATAGTGATAATGATGAGGATGATGATGATGGTGGTGATGATGGAGGTGGTAGATAATGGTGATAATGATGATGATGGTGAAGATGATGGTGATAATGATGAGGATGATGGTGGTGGTGGATAATGATTATGGTGGTGGTGATGATGGTGATAATGATGATGATGGTGGTGGATGATGGTGGTGATGATATTGTAAATGCGCCGAAAAAGAAACTTAAATTTCAAAACTGATTTTCGTTTATTTGGTTTTTCTTTTCCCAGGGTGCATTGTGGGACTTGGCGCTGACAATGGCGGGAAATAAATCACAGTAATGAGAAGGTCGGAGGCAAGAAGACTCCATGTGGACGCAGGATCCCGCCTGGTGATTGGCCAGTAGAAGACAAGTCGGGGGGCGCGAGTATAGTGGTGATCCGCCATCTGACAATGTAGGAGGGGCTCTGACAACCAGGAATCTGACCCAGAAGTACAGGCTATAGAGGCAGATCAGGCAGCTGCTATGGGGCCCTTGTAGAGAAGGGGCCCAGCTCTGGATGGGTGGGGAGAACCGCTGCAGGACTCTCCTCTCTAGGAGAACGCCATTGTGACGAATACCAGGCCTCGTGCCCGCTTGACGTCACCTACGTCGAGCTCACGAGACGCGGTATGGTCACGGGTTACCACAGCGTGAGGTTACGCCCTCCAGAGGAGCAGGTAAGGTCAGCGTGGTACGGTTTACACCGACACCTCCTGTCCACGCGGGCACAGAGAGGCCACAAGCTGAGAGGCCTTTCACTGCCGCAGCGAAACAGCGCGTCCTCAGCCCAGGTATCTGCCACCAGCTCTCGTTTGATATAAGCCCGGTCCGCTAACGGGAATATATAGGGTGAGAAACCAACCCGCGGTAGCTTATTACTAGGCCGAAGCGATTTGTGGTCGAGATACAAGACAGCACAATACTAAATTACATATTTAATCGCCGTCAGGGCGCACTAGATACAACACAATATACACAGAATATATACAGAGTATACACAGGGGTCTGAGGTTACAGATATGGGTACAACAGGGTTAATCAGGGCAAAGGTCA